>NW_028234408.1:21485409-21487909 GCF_977035675.1 Penaeus japonicus
ATGGGATGAGAGAGAGAGAGAGAGAGAGAGAGAGAGAGAGAGAGAGAGAGAGAGAGAGAGAGAGAGAGAGAGAGAGAGAGAGAGAGAGAGAGAGAGAGAGAGAGAAGAGCAGCAGAAAGGAACAAGAAATTAAACGATAACAAATAACTCTGACTAGAAGAGTGTTACGTTTCGTCAGCGGCTTGAGAAAGACAATCAAAGGATCAGCGGCGCTCCATCGAGAGCAAGAGAGGGCGACGGCGTGACTCGGGGCAGGAAGGGAAGACGGGTGAGTTACCGACCTCCAAATCACGGAATATAGAAAGTTACTCAATGCGAAGTTAAGTATTCGGACAAGGCAATATAGCTCTGTCAATTAGAATTTCAAGTCTAACAATCCATCGGTCATCAGAAATAGCTCTGTTAGTAGCTACGTAGTATTAATCTTTTTTTCAGCATAACTCGGTGCTATAGAATATAATAATCATATTCCATTTCTTTCCTGTTCAAACTCGTAGTTGAAGTCTGACTCCTCCACTGCTCTGCAAAATCCCTCGAGAGTGTGAAGTCCAAAAGCATGCAAAAAGAAAAAAAAAAGGATAATGCTGGGAAATAAGGTAGCGCGCAAGAATCCTGAATATTCAAAACGTGTCATATCGAGAGAGAGTGAGAAAAAATGTTTGGAATTTCGGCGCGTCCCAACAAGAACACCCAGGAACTATGAAGTGTCAAAAGTGCCACATAAAGTCATCATGGCAACAACGCTTGGCACTCTCGAAACGATCTCACTCGCATGACGTTAAAATACGCACGAACTAATAAAATAAACATTCACAGCGGCGCAGATGTCTTAAAATGGCTTGAGTCGGCGAATGCGTAAATTACAATTTGATGCATAAGATTCCTCAATAAACTGACGCGACACGCGATCGCATGCACACATGACTGAGGGGGGGGTGGCAGGGAGCGAGGTGGGGGGGGAGATGCAGGGAACGAGGGAGGGAGGGGGAGGAGAGAGAGAGAGGTGGGGGGAAGGAGAGAGGGAGGGGGAGAAAGAGAGAGAGAAGGGGAGGAGGAGGAGGAGGAGGAGGAGGAGGAGGAGGAGTAGAGAGAGAGAGAGAGAGAGAGAGAGAGAGAGAGAGAGAGAGAGAGAGAGAGAGAGAGAGAGAGAGAGAGAGAGAGAGAGAGAGAGAGAGAGAGAGAGAGAGAGAGAGAGGCGGTGGTAGCGAGGTATAAAAAAGGAGAGGAGGGGTAGGGAGAGAAGAAGGGGAGAGGGTAAAATGCAAGGAGAGAAAACAGGGGAGTGGAGGAGGATAACACGTTAATAACAAAATAATAAAAATAGAATAAAGATAATAACTACTACTACTACTACTACTACTAATAATAATAATAATAATAACCAGTCCTAAAACCGGATCAATAACAATAACAAGAGTAATAGTAAAGGTAAAAGTTTTGTTAATTGCAGTACTAGTAATGATAATGATAATGATCATAATAATGATGATGATAATGATGATAATAAAATAATAATAATAATAATAATAATAATAATAATAAAAATAATAATATAATAATAATAATAATAATGAGGATAACAATAACAATAATAATAATGATAATAATAACAACAATAACTAATCGTAATAGTAACTGCAAATACAACACTAAGAACAGCATCAATAATACAACATCAAAATCCTCCCGCGGCCGCATGTGCAACACAAAAACAATTACCGCTCTCACTTCCTCATAAATAAAACGAAAGCAGCGCAACAAGGCCGCCACTATAATTCAGCAAAATGAGTGTAAAATAGTTGGCAGTGTGTTTTGTACATTAAGTCATCAGCTTTAAAGCCCTCGCTGCTAACTCCTCCTCCTCCTCGGGCTCACGTGACACGCCGCACGTCCTCAATATGTGACAAGCACGTGCACCACTCACGCTATCGTGTGTTTGGGTCGGTGGGTGGGTGGGTGGGAGGGAGGGTGGGTGGGAGGGTGGGTGGGAGGGAGGGAGGGAGGGAGGGAGGGAGGGTGGGTGGGTGGGTGGGTGGGTGGGTGGGTGGGTGGGAGGGAGGGAGGGAGGGAGGGAGGGAGGGAGGGAGGGTGGGTGGGTGGGAGGGAGGGAGGGGAGAGGGGTGAGAGAAGGGAAGAAGGGAGAGGGGAAGGGGGGATGGGGATGGGAATGGAAGGGGGAAAGGGATGAGGGAGTGGGAAGGGAGAGGGGAGGAAGGAGGGTGGGAAGAGGGAGAGGGGGAGAAAGGTGGAGGGGGTGGGAGGAGGGGGTTTAGGGGGCAGAGGAGGGGTAAAATGGAGGAGAGGGAAGGGGAGGAAATGACCGAGAGAGAGGGTAGGAGTAGGAAGGGGTCGTAGGGGAGAAAGGAGAAGAGAAAGAGAAAGAGAAAAAGGAAGAAAAGGATTCTATTCGCAGTATGCCGTCCGTCACGGCGACGACGACGTAACCAGCGCCGCGCACAATTCGATGTAGGGAACACATGCTGGGGAGGAAGAAGGGGGG
>NW_028234408.1:21507909-21510409 GCF_977035675.1 Penaeus japonicus
ATATATATATATATAATATATATTATATATATATATATATATATATATATATTATATATATATATTATATATATTATATGTATAATAAATATACATATATGTGTATATATACATATAGATATAAATATATGTATGTATATATATATATATATATATATATATATATATATATATATATATATATATATATATATATATAGTGTATGTGCGTGTAAGTGAGTCTGTATAAGCGCATAAAGTAAAACAGAAACATATGTATATCATTATTGCGTATCTCAAGTTGTCGTTATTGCGAACTCGCGCTTCGGCAACATTCTTCACCTCGAAGGACTTCTTTACAGCTGTCTACCATACATATGTAACACAGTCTTGCCTTCAGGGTACATAAGTAGCGCTGACGCCGTTTCCTGGTTGATGTGCTGATGTAAGAGGGATGTGTAAAGACACTCATTAAAAAAGAAAAGATAAAAAAAACATAGGGTTTCCACATGCCCTCCTTTAATTAAATCTTCAAATAATTATGACTAAAGCGGTTCCGAAGCACCTAAAAATCTAAGAGCTACATCTCACTAAACGTAGACTAGAGGCTAAATGCGAACGAGTTCTACAGTCAGTCCCAGCAGGGCGTAGAATGGGTATCAAAGTGCAACTGGCAACAGATTACATTAGACGTTGCCTTTGAATCAAACTGCGGCAACCTACGGCCATTTGAACCTTGCAGAATAGTCAAGGGCCGCCGGAGAACGGCCTTCGATGGTTTGATGGGATTCCGAGGAGAAAATGGCGCTGTTTGGGACGCAACATCAAACATAAAAAAGAATTGTATTATTATTGTATTAGTCGTCCCACCACATATACCCAGTACACCGACCCCTCCCCTGCAAGTCCTTTTATCCGATTTCTTGTACTAGAGCTTTTGGTAAACCACCGTCTTCGATTGCTAAATGTGACACAAGAAAATAAGTGAATGTTTCATTCGCCGTACTACGTACTGTGTGTGTGTGTGTGTGTGTGTGTGTGTGTGTGTGTGTGTGTGTGTGTGTGTATCGGATGTAGAAATGGATAGATGGATGCATATGTAAGAATTACAATGCATAACTGATGAATCCTACATTCTAACTGCGCAATTGGCAGCTTTAAAGCACGCCCATGGTTACTTAGAGCGACAGCTCGAGACTCCCTGACGAGTATTGTACTAGGAGTCCGCACAATACCTACACTCACTATAATGGAGAGTCGACTCTGGCTCGAGCTCGGCCATAAAGGTGGCAGGGAACCCCATAAATAACATGTTACGCACGTGCTGGAAACACCACCCCACGCCACTACTCCCGGGGACACACATCATCCTCCTGGGGACGCAAACTCGCTCCTCCTCCTCCCCCTCCCCCCTCCTCCTCCTCCTCTTTCTTCTTCTTCTTCTTCTTCTTCTTCTTCTTCTTCTTCTTCTTCTTCTTCTTCTTCTTCTTCTTCTTCTTCTTCTTCTTCTTCTCCTTCTCTTCTCCTCCTTCTTCTTCTTCCTCCTCCTCCCCCTTCCCTCCTCCTCCCTCTTCCCCCCCTCCTCCCTCTCCCCTTCCTCCTCCTCCTCCTCCTCCTCCTCCTCCTCCTCCTCCTCCTCCTCCTCCTCCTCTTCTTCTTCCTCCTCCTCTTGCTCCTGATCATCATCATCATCATCATCATCATCATCATCATCATCATCATCATCATCATCATCCTCCAAGACGAAGCCTCAATGTCCGCCGTCCTACAATACCTCCATGGTCGTCCTTGCGGAAAAACTAGCATACAGCTGAACAGCCAACATGTACCAGTGACATGGCCTACTATGCCTCTTTCGTTCTCATTTCTCTAGCTTCCTGCTCGTCGTAAGCCTTTGCCTCATACCTGGCCTTGCCTCATTCAAGTAAGACCTCCTACCGTCCGATCTCCTTCGTGGGATGTATATCTCTATGCAAAACCTCCCACAAACACTTCTCCTCTCGTGACCAACCTGCCTCATAATCATAGTAACCAACAGCTGGCTCTCCCTCATACCGGACTTTATTCAAGGATAAGGTTACTCGTGATTATCACTATCCCATAACCGAATGAACTTCTATATACTACGGTCTAATTTCATGAGCAAATCCTTCAAACCCGATCTTCTGACCCTCTTCAACTTCTCATGACTGTGTCCACTGAATGTCCACGAGTTATATGTCTGAAATTTACGATTCAGTGTCTTCCACATCCAGTCCTAACATGTGGAAAGGGGAAGATATTGACCCGGCGAGAGGAGGGGAGGAGTGGCGTGAGGGGAGGGGGGGGGGAGATGTCGTGGACAAGCTAGACAAGTAGCAGTAATACATTATCATTCAACTGACAGACACCTCTATCTCGTGCGCGCGCACTCCCACACACACTGTATAGCAGATGACTTGGGTTCCTCACATTAGCCTCTCTCGCGATGCCTTTCGTGGGAGTCAAAAGGCTTTCGAGAAGCTGCCTCCCACATCTGACG
>NW_028234408.1:21537909-21540409 GCF_977035675.1 Penaeus japonicus
TACAACTAACAATAACAACAATAATAATAATAACAATAACAACAATAGTGATAAAAACAATATTAATAACAATAGCAATAAAATAACAAAAACAATAAAAAATAATAACTATGATAACATATTATTGACAAAGATATGTGTAAGAACAAAGAAGAAAACTAAAACCTACTGAAATAAATATATCAAGATTAATAACAATACTAATGGAGATAAATTTCATCGTAACAATATATATATATAATATATATATACATATATTCAAACAATAATGATTAAAGTGACTCTAAATAACAATAACAATAGTGATGTATTCAATAAAAAAGTGAATTACAATGAATAATAATATTAAAAAAAGGACAATCATAAATTCGAGAGTAATGATAAAATTCATAAGGATGGCAATACAAAGGCTAGACAGCTGTCACTGTTAATACTACTACTTCCCACTGTTAATAACAGTAACAATAATATGTTAATAAAAAAAAATAACAAAAGAAACAACAATAAGATTGATAATAATAACGGCTATGATAACATTAATAATAATAATAATAATGATGATAAAAATAATAATGACTATGATACCAACAACCATAAGAATAAATGTAATAACATTGATAAAGATAATGCTAATGATGGCAAAAAGTAGGAATTCAAGCTAGTCAAAATGTTTTACAAATAGTATTATAGCAATGTATTAATATAAGTAATGGTAGTTGTAGTTATAAAAAACACACAAGTCTCAGGTAATAACAAATTACAACACATCAAAGATTTCTCAAATTCACTGACATTACGGTTGTTATCATCATAATTATCTTTATAATTATTGATACTATCATTCCCTGTGATACTTCTATTGTCACAGATGCTAGAGCTGCTACCATCTTTATAATGATAAAGATAATAACAAAAACAATCATTATTATTATAATTTATATTGCCACTTATGCCAATTATTATTTCTTTACCTTCATCATTATTATTATCATTACTACTTTCACCATCTATAACTTCTATAATCATTAGATGAGATGTATCATAAAAGCAATAACCAGTGATAATGTAATGATAATAGTAGAAGTAGCAATCATCACAGTGATAACAAGAATGATAATAACAATGATAAGGATAATGATTGATGACAATGATATAATAACAGTGAAAATAATGACAACAATATCAACAATAATAAAAGTAATAATTATCATAGGAACAACACCAATAATAATAACTTAATAATAGCAATAATGACTATAATAATAATGATAATGATAATGATAATAATAATAATAACAATAATAACAATAATAATAATAATAATAAAAATAACAATAATGATAATGACAACAATAATAATAATAATGATAATAATGATGATAATAACAATAATAATGATAATAATTATAATAATAAAAATAATGATAATAATGATAATAATAATAATAATAATAATAATAATAATAATGATAAAAATAATAATAACAAAAAAATAAAAATAAAAATAAAAATAAAAATGAAAATAAAAATAAAAAGAATAACAACAAAGATGCTGATGAAGGCTGAAGACAACGGTAACACACAGCTATTACCAAAGTACACTAACAATATCCAGATTACATATGAATTACCATGACACATTACACATTATCATTTACATTACTATTCTTGACACAATCATTAGACTGCTATGAAAAAATATTTATATCTAATGTTTATCCATAAAATCTTGTCATAAAAAATGTAAATAGAAAAGAAAAACAAATTCCAAAATAATGATGAAAGCAAACTTTAATAACAATAATAATAACAGGACATATAATGATAATGAAGGTGGTAGCAACAGTAATAATACAGATAATATCAACATAGATGATAATGGTGATGGTGGTTTAATCATATTAATTGTGGAAGTAATTTTTATGATGATAATGATATTAATAATAATAATTAATAATAATAATAATAACAATAATACTAATGATAATAATAATCATAATCATAATAATAATAATAGTAATAGTAATAATAATAATATTAATTATAAAAATAATAATAATAATAATAATAATAACAATAATATTGATAATAAAACAATAACAATAATATTGATAATAAAACAATAACAATAATATTGATAATAAAACAATAATAATAATAATGATAAATATAATAATAATGATAATAAAAAGAATAAAGATAATAACACTAATACTAATTATGACAATAATATTAATAACAATGATAGTAATAATAGCAGTGATGATAATGGCTAAAATTGCTGGTGGTAATGATGGTGGTGTTGGTGGTAGTAGAAGTATAAATGGTAGTGGAAATAATATTATGATGATGATGATGATGATGATAATGATGATGATAATGATGATAGTAATAATAATAATAATAATAACAATAACAATAACAATAATAATAATAATAATAACAATATCAACAACAACAACAATAATAATAACTACATTAACAATAACAATTATAAAAA
>NW_028234408.1:21550409-21562909 GCF_977035675.1 Penaeus japonicus
AAAAATCATAAATAATCGCAAGTATAGCCCTCACCAAGGATCTAACATTGATTGCAATTGCTAAAATAAAACAAAAACGGAAACCTGCATTCTCAGTTTTGAAAATCATCCTTATTTCAATCAAATAGTTCATTGTCAATATTTAGCTATGAACCCATAATTCTCTCTCTCTCTCTCTCTCTCTCTCTCTCTCTCTCTCTCTCTCTCTCTCTCTCTCTCTCTCTCTCTCTCTCTCTCTCTCTCTCTCTCTCTCTCTCTCGCTCTCTCTCGCTCGCACCAGGAGTCTCCCCGGGCAACTCAATGTGAGACTGCTGCTATCTTTCTGCAACCATTAATTCATTCAAGTTGTCTACTCAAGTTTCTCTCGGAAAATAATTGGAAATGTGATCTATACCAGCATAGATGTTAATGTCACCCAAACTACAATGCTATCTAATGATGGACACCTATAGGAGAAGTATATTCATTGCGAAAAGCAGAAATTATCTTGAGGAAATACATGATAAAAACACAGTCTTTAAGCTCAACTGAAATAAAATCCAAGAGACTGCATTCAAGCAATAATTCATACTCACTCGTTCACTACATTCGTACAATAAATTCATACACTTCACTCAAGAAAACAAAAAAAAAGTGGAAATGCAATCGAAAAAATGAATACCGTTAAAATCGAAAAACAGAAAAAAAAGAAAACTTACCAATACATTTTTTTTCATCCAAAATCCTCGTTCTTACAAGATATTACAGTAATATCTTCAATTTGATATGAAGTCCAAAAGAAATTGCATTTTATGAATGAACTTAGGATTCATCCATGGAATCATATTCGTAAAGTTCTATTAATCCATATAGAATCACACACACACACACATATATATATATATAATATATAGATAGATAGATAGATATATCGGTATTGCAAAATATATTTATGCAATAAATCGGGGCAGAAAAAAATCAACAGTCGTAGTAGAAACAGCATTCATGCAAAAATTCAATCACGTAATCATATCCATGCATGATATCAAAGTCATGCGAGACACTGTGCATGTTAGAGAACTCACTCATCCAAAAAACTACATTATTTCGGAACAATATATATTCATAGCATAACATTCGAAACAAAACAATTTAATTTTTAAAAATCTAGGCTCAGTAATGAATAATTTACAACCAACATATTCATGTATTATCTAAATCTAAGCTACAAATCACTCAGTTAAACAAACTTGCCCATGTTCAACATAATCTAAATTCATGCAACGGATCATTCAATCGAGAAAACTTATCATGGAAATTCAGTGACCACATCCATACATAATCTAAATTCATGCAACTAATCCATACCAGAAACATACATCATGAAACCAATTATTTAAGAATTTATATTCATCCAGTAAATTAAGTCTCCTCAAATATTAGTCATGCTACATGTCATTCTAGAGGACCTATACATATAAGAAAACAGTATCATGCACAGTCTAGATTCATGTAACATTAAAAAAAAAAAATATATATATATATATATGTAAAGAACTAGATTCATGAATATCCAGATACATGGATCAAATAATTCACGAGAATATAATCGTACAAGGAATTAACCCCATGCAGATTCCAGATTCAGCCAGCAAATCATTCATTAAAACATATACATACAAGGAATTAACCCCATGCAAAACCTAGATTCATGCAACAAATCATTCATGAAAACATTCTTAAAAGAAACTACACTCGTGAAAAAACAGATTCATGAAGAAAAAGACTCAAGGAGCGAAATTCATGCAAATTCTAGATTCATGCAGCAGTTCTTTTAGTGGGTCGATCTGATGTAATGGTGAGAGTCGTATTCTGGCATCCCAACCGAGGGAGGTTCAAATCACAGCCAGAGAGGCATATCCATTCCTATATCAAATGCGTTACTGCATTATTCCATCTTTCACATTGGAACAGCCTCGTTAGCATGTTATCTGCACTGCAGTTCTAATTCATTCCCGCCGATGGCCTACGCTATTAATACTCTAGTTCAGATTATATAGGTAACTTCCATAGAGCCTGTTTGCCATCTGGTTGGCTAATCTGTCTGGTGGGTCGTTGTGGTGTAATGGCTGGAGCCGAGCGCTTGCACCGCGAAAGACAGGGGGTTTATACATTTTTATTTTCATTTATACAAGGCATTGAACTCATGCAAAATCTAGACTCATGCAACAAATAATTCACGAAAGCATATTCATACAATAAATCACATTTATGCAGGCAACTACATTCACAATAACCTAAAAGTTTCTTTCGAGAACTCTTTCAAACTATAGGTTTCTCTGGTCAATTCTTCTGTCTGAGAAATGATTGTTTTAAATCATGCTCCTTTATTTCTTCCTCTCCCATTTTATTATCTCTCTTTCTATCCCTCCCTATCTCCCCCCCCCCCCAACTCTCTCGTCCATCCCTACTTCTCGTCTCTCTCCCCCCTCCCCCCCGTTCTCTTTCGCTGTCTTTCTCTCCATTCACTTCCTGTTTCATTCTCTCCCTTTCTCCCACCTCTCCTTTCTAACTCTGACTCTTTCACCACCCCCCTCTCTCTCTCTACTGGCATCCTTAAGTGCATATTTTGATGCTAAGTGTCATCAAATGTTTTGCCACTACTCTTCCGGCATCGCCTCGTTAGAAGAGAGATCTTTTGAAAAGTAAAATCAATATCTTTAATGGCAGATAAAAATAATACACACTCGTTGTTTTGTAAACAATCTGAATTTCCATGAAATGCAGAATGAAAATATCAGCATCAGATTCACTCATTCTTGCAAACAAAGATTAACAATGAAGTTTACTGATGTCTTGCAGTTCGATGATACAATCTGTAATGTTACTCACACACACGCGCGCTGTGTATGCGCATATATGACCCTAAATACGTCTTGAATTTTACATTGTAAGTTGAACTTCCATAAATCTCTAGTGAGTCAACTCATATTTACAGATTTAATAGATATATACACACATTATTATGTGTCTGACATCTGTATATCACAATACTAATAAAAAATCTCAAAGACTGAATTGTATGTTTCTATCCGACATAGTCCTCTTCTAGGTATGCGAGTGTAGTAAGTTTAGGGTAATATTAATGGCAATGAAGAGAATGCTCCCAAAGACACTGGCGCGCGGGCTCTCACGCAACAAACAACAATATTGCTTCAAAACACGCACATGTCTACTGTCTTCGCGTAGAAATGTTATACTTTATTCAGATTTAAGAATATGTCTATATATCTATATATTACTTATTTTGCCGAACACACACGCTTACATATAGAAATTCATAAAATGTGTTTACACTCAAACAAACATGGTGTGGATTACGTATACTTGTGCAAAAGTGAGTAAAGCTGAAAGTAATTCAAGGAATGCCAAATGCGGGATAACACTTCCTAATCGAGTGACCATTGAGGAAATAGCTGCATTCCTCCTCTTCCTCTGGCCGGCCGCGCTGCGCTCAGGGGTCACCGAGGACGCTCAAGGAGTTTGGTGAGGAAGAGTTGGCTGGGGAGGGGGTGGGGGAGGGGGTGGGGGTGGGGCGGTGGCAACGAGGAAGAGAGGAAGAGTGAGGACAAAGAGGGATAGAGGCAAGACTGTCTATTTTAAATAATCTTATAAGCATAAATTTACACACGCACATACACAGACACACACACACACACACATATATGTGTGTGTGTGTGTGTGTGTGTGTGTGTGTGTGTACGTGTGTGTATAAAAGGAAATAAAACGAAAGAGAGCGCGGACCCTTTCACACAAGGTTCTTTCACAGTAAACATCTTGTCAATGACTAAGTTGACTTAGTAAGTTAAGAGAAATGACCTTGGACTCGCTGCGATAGTCATAGATTTTACTCATCGATCACATACTTACGTCCAAGATACAAACAACTAATGAATGACTGGTTATACACGGTATTTAAGACTGGCCACGGCGTGTTCAAAATGTCTGTGAGGCACTTACGACTACTGTGAAAAGAGCGTGCCACAGGAGGCTTTCCTCGGCTCCGCAATCCTTTAATCATGCATATCATCGGCGACACGATCACAAACAACCAAACTCCTACTAAGGTTCTGGCAACCGTAATCATAATCAAACCCACATCGGGACAGAAATCTACGATATTGCCAAGTTCTTCGCTAGTATACCACATATTACCCTTTTCTTCTGTGCGGTCGCCATCTATCCTACTTTCTTCACTTCCATTGCCATATGTCACCACTTTATTCACTTTCGTTACCATCTATCACCACTTTCTCCACGTCCTTCACTATTATTGTCATAGGTCACCCTTTTCTTTACTAGCATTACCATCTATCTTTACTTTCTTCACGAACACTTCTATACATCACCACTTTCGTCACTACTATCACCATATACCACCACTATTCAATACGGTCACCATCCATTACTACTTCCTTCACCACCATCACCGCACAAAGATATCACCATAGGTTTTATCCCACGCAGTAACCACAATCAACAACCACATCAACTTATTAACAAGAAGCAGCAACTTGCCCCCAACTTTCGACCGTTAATAACGTTGTTCCCCCGAGGTTGTACTTGGGATGTGATTTCTTTCGAACTATCTCACCGGAAACCTCGGGAATGCCGTAGGTCAATTAACAAACTGATTGGGATAAGTTTATTTCTATTTACCTATTGTTGCTCACGGTGATATATACATATATACATACATATATATATATATATATATATATATATATATATATATATATATATTTACATGCATATATATGTGTGTGTATATATATATATATATATATATATATATATATATATATATATTTATATATATATATGTATGTATGTTTGTATGTGTGTGTATGTATATACATAAATATATATATATATATATATATATATATGTATATATATATATATATATATATACATATACATATACAGATACATACACACACACACACACACACACACACACACACACATATATATATATATATATATATATATATATATATATATATATATATATATATATATATATATATGGGTGTGTGAATGTATGTATGCATGTATATGTGTGTGTATGTATATGTATATACATATACATACACATACATATACATGCATACACACACACACACACACACACACACACACACATATATATATATATATATATATATATATATATATATATATATATATATATATATATATATATATATATATATGTGTGTGTGTGTGTGAATGTATGTATGCATGTATATGTATGTGTATGTATATGTATATACATACGTACATCATAACAATAAAGATGATGAAGTTCACAATAACAAAAATAACAGAAGTATCGCAATAACAATTATAGATAAAGGTGGCAGAGGCTTTTAAAGACCCGATTAGTCTTGGTCCAGGCAACCCTATCGCCACCTCCAGCTTCAGTAACAACGCGGCTTCCTTGATTCATAGACGCGTGAGTCATATTGCCAAGCCCAGTCCTAGCAAGGGTGATAGGGTGCAAACGGGGAGCGAGCGGCGCATGGGTGGGACGGAGATGCTGAGTGCATGAGGATTGTTATCATGATTAGTAGCTTCATGTATTTGTGTACATATATATATATATATTTATGTATTTATATATATATATATATATATATATATTTATAAATATATCAATATACACACATATATTTATATATATATTCATATGTATATTTATGTATATATACATATATACATATCAATACACAGATATATATATATATATATATATATACATATATGTATATATATATATATATATATATATATATATATATAGTTATATATATATATATATATATATATATATACATATATATATATATATATATATATATATATATATACATATATATATATATATATATATATATATATATATATATATATATATATATATATATATATATGTGCACGTGCGTTTGTGTGTATATGAATGCGTGCACACATATACACAAACAAGGAGAACCACGCTCATACACATAAATACATGCAAATGCAACATGCATAAACAAACTAACTTTATCCAGCACAAACACACACACACTCACCCCCCAACACACACACACACACATACACACGCACACACACGCATACACATGCACACACACACACACACACACACACACACACACACACATATATATATATATATATATATATATATATATATATACATATATGTATATATGTAAATACATACATATGTACATATATATATATATATATATATAAATATATATATATATATATATATATATATTATATATATAATATATAGATAGATAGATAGATATGTGTGTATATATATATATATATATATATATATATATATATATATATATATATATATATATATATATATATGTATATGCATATATATATGTATATATATACATATAATTTATAATTGTAATAACAATAAAAAAACAAATCCTTTACTCATCAGATCTGATGTAATTGATAGGACTGAAAAGCTCTTCAGTCATATAACATATACAATACAGCAATTAACGTAAGTTATAACAATATAGCCAGGATCTACGCCGCTAGTTTTGATATCGGAAATGCCTCTACATACATCCATGATAAGCTTATGTACGGGAGATGAATCCGTTGAAGACCGAGCTGTGGCTCTGGCTCCATCGGGCGGATGAGGTACCGTAGTAGTCACTGGCGTCTGTTTGTTTATGTGATGGCGTCTCGGTGTGTCGCGAGGATTACGCACAAACGTCACTGTCGGATCGCGATGAAAAAATGTAGCTGGGTTATCAGTGTCTTGGAATTTGGTGATGATCCGAGGTAGATGAATACATGCTGAGATAGATACAGAGTAGACCAAAGAGTTGATTTGTGGTAGTAGATGAATACATGCTGAAATAGATAAAGACTAGACCGAAGAGTAGATTTGTGGTAGTGAACTCTCTTGAGTGTTTTTAAACCATCAGTTTAAAGGGTTGCAAGATGAACTCACAACAAGCTTCTGCAAGGCAAGAAGGAGTCGTTTGCAACCAGCAAAATAGTTTAACTTCCTACTCAAGATCGTCATTTATAAGACAAAGGAGAGGCACAGAGCCACTCGCTGTGGAGACCTCTATTGTGTTCCGGGATTATGCACGTTGTGATGGCGAGGTTAATGCAACACGCTCTGGATGGACGGAAAACCAGTTTAATGCTCGAGTTCCTTCGATATGGTTTGCTTCCCCAAGTAGTTGGCTCTGTGTTGAATGAGGATTAAACTTCCATGCTTTATATGGGAATTATCAAAGTATAATCTTAATTTGTGTATGGAATAGCTTTAATTCAAACGCCTAAATGAGTCATTGTAAAATAAAAGAAACTCTTGGTTTTGTAGAGAGTAATTTAGACAAACACAAAGCTGCTGACCTGTGGGAAAATCATTTACAATCTATAATAAACGAGGCAACCCGAACTGTAAATAAAATAATCGAAATCAATACACTCTGTCCTGAAACATGAACTTAATACGAGCTCATAAGTATATCCTGAACAATATTCTCTACAAATACAATAATCAAAAGTGTTTACTTTGCGGTGTCTGAAGGCCTCTCCCATGAACAAAGAAATGTTACGTACTTAATGAATATAAAAAACAAAAACAAAATGTAGCACGTGATCTGGTGCACGTGACTCTACCAGTTTACCAGCTCTTGCAGTCAGGAGGATGTTGCACAGAAATGTGAAGCCCATTAAGAATGAGGACCTCATAAAAAAACGGATGCCGCTCGATGCGTGGAGGACACATAAGGTCATTAGCGCGCGCATAAAAAGAAAGGCTTCTTAGGATCATCTAACAAGGGACATATTAAACTTAACAAGCCACAGAACTCGCCTGCACATCCACATATGTAAATGCAATACATAAAAAGGCATGAAAGAAATACAGAAGGGTCACTGACTTTGCAACCCACGGCGTCCAAGACATTATAAAGGGAGTGAGACGAACGGCAGTTTTGGACGCGCGTTCTTGCCGATGAATCCGGTCGTTATAAGAACGCGAGGAATGTTGAATCATGCAGTCTGAAGAGACAGAAAAATTATCGTTTTCCGAAATGTTTGGGGCTAAATTCCTCGCATTTCAAGATAATGTTGTTAGTGGTGGTGGTGTTAGTACATAATGGTGTCATTTTTCACTGCTCGTGTTTTTTATTATTTATGGTGTTTGGGTTATGTGGAGTACATTTCTTTCGTTCTAGAGGTCGTGCTTTTGAAACGTTGTCGTTATTAATGTTAGTAATGGGGATTTCGGTGGCAGTCTTGGTGCTCGTATTACTGTTTCTATGTGTGGACTTTGAGGATAAGGGTGGCATTACTTGTTCACTTTATTATTAACATTTGAAGGTTGTCTTTGTCGTAGAGTGCCCGGAGTAGCTGCAGTCGGTGTTGTTGTTGTTTTGTTTTTCATGTGACCTCTGTTAATAGCAAATGATAATAGTGCTAGTACCTGCTACCGTAGTCATTATGTCGGTTTAATGTGTATTCAAAATTTTCCTATATGAGTACTCCATATCTATAATATTGCTTATAAATGTTTTAGTAGCACCTACTGTATACCCCATTTCCAGTCCACAGATGTATATTTCAGGTCATTTGTGATAAGTATAATGTGTTGGTCAAGGAGATTTTTTTCCCGTCGTCTCTATTGACTGGAGTCTAGGAAATCAATGTGAGCTGTGACTACCTGCTATTACTATAGGTGAAACCAAGATAGGTACACCCATGTACTCCATTTTCGTCATTTTACCAATTACTTTCATAATTCCTTAATTCATTCACCCCTTTGTTATCGCCATTATTATCATTTTGCAATGCATTGGCGGCGGTTTATAGAATCCCAGAAAAACGCTCGCAAAGAGTCGCATGTTGATCAAAGAGATATAGAGATCTTTCCTATCTGTTGGTCTTTGATTTTAATCCTATTACTAAAAACGTCCCTTCGTCTCGACATTTCAAAGAGAATTCATCAAGGAGCCAAAAACTGCGTGAAAGCATTCGCTCGTCTTAATCAGAGGCTTTGATAAAGGAGTCCCACAGACCAGACTGCCTTAGTTAATGGTGAAAATCGCAGGGACAAATATAACGCTGAATGATTTCGCTAAAACTAGTCCTTCGGGCTTGAGTGATTCTTCTGACATAACGCTGCTCTGGCGGTCGCAGCGTGTCTCAGGATCCGGTCTTAGCTGGCGCTGGTGTGGGTTGGAAACTTTGTCGAACTGCAATGAAGGGTGAAAGGTCAAGAGACAATTTAAAATGGTGGGATACACACATGGACTCAAAAGCAAAGGCTGATGTCGTGTCTCTCCGGGTGATCAATAGCCCCAATAGGACCGTGTGCTTAAGGGACAGAGACACCACCAACCGCCACTAGCCATTTAGAAAGGCAGTTAGAGAAAATAGGAAGAGATGAGACGAATTATTGGTTGATATGGAGAAACAAGGCTTAATATAAAGAGTACGTTAATAGCAGTGTCGTATCAAGCTCGAGTTTGTCTAATCATATGTGTTTATGTAAACAATGGAATAGAATACGGTTATGGCTGCGGTGTTTGTTTAATAATGAAATATAGTATATTGGTATGATTCTTTATATAAAATGCAACAATGAGAGGATACTGCAGCAACGAACAGGAAGTATTACCATTAATAGAATAAATCAGGTCATCATTCTCTTGAAATCTTAGAATCTGTGCTTAGAATGCAACATCAACAAGAAAAGGCAATTTTACAATATGCAGACAAGCGTATTTGACAATTAGGATTAGTTGTTACTGCTAACAGGTTATCATATCTTCATATAACGTATATCAGTTACTCACGCGTTTGCAGTTGGTTTTAGACTCATGACAAAGGCAATACTTTGCTGTCATCACATTACAAACTTTCCATGCCTTTATCGTGACAACATAGTGTCCGACCGCCATTGAAGTTTCCATCACCAAAGCTATCGTGATGTCGACGGTTCATTAAAACATAAGCGCAGTGGTAATTAATTTTTTTTCAGACGTTGCCCTTCTAGTGACTTCCCGCATAGGCCATATACTACGATTTCCTATATGAAAAAATCGCAAGAATTAAGCATATGAGCCCTTAGTTTTATTCATATCAATAATCTAGGAAAGAATATATATAGTATTTATCAAAACTGAGTGTCTCTAGACCGTTATTTGAATTATTGGGCAAAACCATAAATTTGAAAACGTGCAATCCTGTATACGTAAATTGCACAGGGCTCGCACATTGATATAATATTCAAAAGAAAATGATTAATGAGTTTGACGAAGTACTAACAAAGTACTACGTGGGGTATAAGAGATTCATAACCTGTGTCTGTATATCCTTCGCTCGTCCGTCAAGACCGCTAAAGATAAAAGTAATCATAGGTTCTCTCATTCTATAAAGGTGTTCATGTGTAAAGACTCTTACTCAAACAACCTCACATGATTCGAGCATAAGCATTCCTAAAAATGCCAAACTTTACACCACAAAGCCGCGATATATACAATGAGATACATCTGAGCTGTTACTTGTATCACCATCAACACAGTTCTAACTACTCCATTCTAGACCAAACATCGATCATTTAATTTTTATAAATGAAAAATTATGCAAAGCAGAGTAGTAGGGAGAATAACTAGAAACAAATTAGATACACATGTAAAGGGTAATCATCATCTTTCATACACGTAAAGATGTCACTAAGATCAGGCGAATGATTGTTGATATCTTGGAGGGGTGTCTCATTATACTCATTATGCTCTTCCGAAACCTCATGATTGCCTTTTCCTTTTTGTTATTACAGTTGTTTTCATTATTTCCATAAATATCAACATTAGAAAATAAAGGAAGAACACTGCTGTGAATCCTAATCAACTCGCACAAAAACGGCAAAGATAATGGGAAGGAGAAAGCGAAGCTATTACATCAGCCGGTCACCGTAGCCCATCAGACTAGCAGGCGATCGCCATAGTAGTCCGGAGTTGCCCAGTCATCACAACAGCTCACAGACAAGAGGTTGCCGCATTATGACTCATAGTTATCAATATGTCAACTCTACGGATATGTTCTCTACAGTTTCATTATATTTAATATGACTTTAAGTAACATTAGAATACATATCCCCATCAGATATAGCCATAAGTAGGACCCCGCAAGGTCGGTCTATTCCACCAAAGAAAGTGTTGGCAAATGAATGTATTTCATGTACGTGCTCATAAAAACGACCCTGCTCTATATTCTATACTTAAGGTCTTGCAACTATCAATGAGCATCATGAAAACCTGAACAGTACATTAATGCAACATCGATGGATCCGTACACTCTGGAAGTAAAACAGTTGTGCTTCTGTCGTGCGTAATACCAATTATTAGCAGGACCAAAATTGCAGTAGAATTTATGACTAGATGAATTGAATTGGCAAGGGTATGTCTACTACAGAATTGTTGTTGAATACAGGCTTTGGAGCACTTTGCTGAGATTTGTAAAGCGCTCGAGACCCTGAATACTCTCCATGAAAGTCCTTGTAAGATTGCAAATGATTTCAGAATAACCGCGTTATGCATTCTGTGGGATTGGTTAGAAGGGGAATTGGTTGACCTGATGAATTCTTAAAAGGCCTGAAGTAGTACAAATCATTATAATGAGATTAAACTTGGATATATGCAGATCAGTGTAGAGGAGAGTTCAGACCTTACAATGAATGATATAAGCGAATGGTTGCATAATGTGATAAAGCTTATCTCATCTGATGTTCTATTTCATATCTTAAATTTGCCATGTAAAACTGCGATGTAATATGATCACCAGTTAAAGAAAGCTTGGCCCGCATACATGTGCAGTAAGCCACGCTGCTAAGAAAACAATTAGAATAAAGTGAATATAATAGAAATCATAAGTACAAAACAGGTTATGCTTCTGTTATCGGCATAGACGATTTTGTTACACCATGTCAACAGGAGACCTGGCTAGCGCTGTGCCTGGACTTGTAGGAACAGCCTTGATATCAGAATACTCCGTTATTTTATCTGGCTCACAAAGTGCTCTCCCGTTGGTGTTGAGCTCTATAGCAAGAGGTGTAGGCAATGTTGTAAATGATGTCTGCATTCATGTTTATCGTCCTAGGGAGCATAACTGTTCCATAAACTTTGCGTGCTCGCATGACAGTATTTCAAAACCTGACTATGCGGGTTGACTGGCTGGGGTCGCGTGCAACAGGCATAAATTCTTTGAATACCTCTTGCTAAAATCTTAAGAGGTCTCATAAACTAACAAAGAAAACTTAAAAACGCTATACAATCCGAAATCATTACTATGTGGTACTATGATGCGTTTACATTTGAGGCATTTTGTATGATTTCCACAAAACTCGAACCAAATGATGTGACGCAGTGAATGCTAATATGAGGTTTCAGTAC
>NW_028234408.1:21582909-21590409 GCF_977035675.1 Penaeus japonicus
AGGGGTTACAGTTACATAGTTCGAAGAGCCTTGCTGTCTGTCAGATAGAAAGATAAGCACCTTGGTTGAGTTGCGAAAACTATTCCGAGAGACCATTCCGGTTGCCGAAAGTATTCGGTACGACTTAGGGCTTTCGACAGAGACAAACACCAATTTCTCAAGAATTCTGCCGGTAAGTTTAAGTACTTACGACCCGGTAAGAGGTAAGATTTTATTCTCGTCTGAAGCAAATGAAGGTAATTTCTATTAAAGGGAAACTGGTGTATTGACAACCAATTGAGTAAACCCATTTTACTGTATATCTAATCAAGTGTCCCCTTGGAAGGTGCAAAACAATGTTTCACTGCGTCTCAAATCTTGTGAAAAAGAATTTACTGAATTCAGGCCTTATTTAACTGAGGGACAAAAGGTTGAATCCATCACTAGCCATATTATACAAAAGTGTATTATGAGAGTGAGCGCTGGTAGAATTGCAATATTTCGGTCACTTTGCAAACGAATGAACGAAGTACAGCCACATATCCCGCAAAAACTCCGGGGCAAACAATGCATGTAGAAAAGATAATCCTTAGAATGATTATTGCCGAGTTGAATTACTATCTTCAACATGTACGTTTGAAGTAGAACCAATTAGGACTGAAGGATAAGCGGCTGGAAGAGTATTGCATAGTTTTGAACAAACGAAGCAGATGCCGCTTATGCAAGGGCTTTTGGGCAGACAATTTATCTTGCAAATTATATCATGAAACCGGGGGATTATCAACGCCGGGGTGGGATGAAAGAGAAATGAAATTTCATTTACTGTATTCCAATAATATAATATATTATTTAGGCGGCTTGTGGTGATAATATAAATAAAAGTTTTAATAATAAGGTATTCTGCGATACCATACCTGATAAGCCTACATTAACTTTCTTATCAATCCTGTTACCAGTCCATACTTACTGCAGATCTGTACTGCAGCGTCGCGTTTCAGCGTCTCGTCTGACTATGGCCTGTGAAATCCCTAACCAATACATCACGTCTACTCACAGTTGTCACCACCACCGAAAGCTGCCCCTTTCAAGAGCATTATTACCTCTAGGAGATCCCGTGCTTCTGCATTACAATGAGTAAATTACGATGATATGCTGAATAATGATGTACCGGCTGAAGAGCGTATCGGAATTACACACGTGGAGCATATGGAATCAGCCGCAGTTGAAGGGAATACTTGGCAACCTAAATTGCACAGTCACTCTCCCCCATCAACCCGAAAAACTATCCTTCCGGTGATAAGGCAAATAAAGGGAGAGACAATGAAGCCGTAGCTACATGCAACCAATGAGGCAAAGCTAACCGCCAGAGGGATGACTCGCAGTGGTTGGTTAACAAGCAACCGAAGCCACGCATGGAGAAGGAAGCGCCGCCATTGTCTTACGACGGCAAAACGTACAGCTATTGCGTGATCAAGCACGCTACCAGCAAGAAAAAGAAACACAACATCCACGGAAAGAATAAATCAGAAAGGGACAATTTAAGAAGCCCTCAAGAATATTTTAGCGATGTTGCGGTATTTATTAAGTGGACAAAGTGATTTTGTTTCTGATATAATGCCTCTGATCATGCCAATTTTATACAGGCATGGTCATATCCTTCTCATATGCATAATTTTAGTTTTGTTAGATGATGAAAGGGAAAGCTTCTATGCTGCTCTAGAAGCAAAATGTCAGAAGTAACCATGTCTTCTAATTTTACAGATTAATTTTATTGTGATGCAATAAACTGATTTCATTTGATCTAATATAATTGTGTTTATGATAAATAATGAAGAAAGGAAGATAGAGTTTAACACAGCAGCCATTAAATTATCAACGTTTATATTTCATGAGACAGAAAAAAAAAGCACATGTCAGGGTATATACAGGTGTTACGCCACTTTGCCTTGGCAATGAAACGGAATCATCAGAATCATGACGGCAGCTGTGCACCTTTGTACGGAGGCTATATTTTGCATTGGTCAAAATGGCGGGACCTGTTAAATAACTTTACTGGATAAAACCGGCAACATTAACATTGGCAAACCATGCAGCTCTTTCCGTTGGTTCACAAGCTAGTCGAAGTTGCTGGCTAACGGATAAGCTTAAAATCCCAAAGAATCATTGATGAGTGTATTTCCCTGTGGGTGTGGACTGCAACAAGGCAAACCTAATACATGGATTGAAACCAGATGAATACTTCACGGGATCGTGGCAGAGGCAAACGCAGGATCAACATGTCATGCAAATAAAAAAAATATGAGACAAAGATATGTTTTTGTGACCTTTTCTAGCAGTAGAAGGGGAAAGTAATAAAAATAAAAAGAAATAAGCGTCTTTAGAAGAAATAGCAATGCTACATTCAAGAAATAAGAGGATGAGAAATAGTCGGATCTAGCGATAAAAGGAACGGAGGTCTTTCACTGCAGCTGTAGGAGTACACGGACCTTTTTCTAGTGCATCTAAGACGCAATATCTAACGCCGAATCTTTCCCAAAAATAAGAACAAAAATTCAGACCGGCATCACAATCACCCGTGACTTCGGTCGGGAGTACAAGTGGAAAGAATGTGTACCCTGAAACACTCACCGACGGGAATACGTCTCTTCAAGAGAGGCAGAACTGCTTTGTTGACTATCTTTTCATTTGAGGGACAATCTAAGGAAAAAAATATGTTGTTCTTTTATTAGCACGTATTAAGACTCGTCGGTTGCTTCGTCTTGATTGGCTATGAGAAGTGCATACACAGATGTATACGCACACTATGCCACTTCAAAGATTTAAAGCAACAATGCCATGGAACTTGAATTACACACTGGCACACAGTCATGTATACTCGTACATTACGTACATTCTGCATTGGCTGCGTTATGCCCAAAGCGACCTAACTGGAAATGAATCGAAGTCTGTTTGCGTCAACACACATTCCATATGTGAAAGAATGATAATAACACATTTCACTATATATTATTTTTATTATATTTTATTTGTACTTATTTGCTTAATTCCACTGATCTATTATCTTGCATGAAAGGCTATCATAACCCCGAGTAAAAAGAAACAATGAAATAGTTTTTATTCCCAAGGCATCAGCGGGAACCAGTTAACGCTCTCTCTTTAGGGCTGAACTTTAACTGTTCATCAATTTCCTATCACACCGAAGTCAGATCAGTCCAGCGGCTAAATGGCTGCAGTCTTGTCTTGTGCCGAAGGTTACGCATGCGTTCTTTGCATATCTTCAGTCTTCACGAAATACAAACTGATTATTATAATGTTCACCTCGCACTGTAGGTGCTGGGTAATATAGATAATGTGAACTTTCTACAGTGAATAATGATCATCATACAACAATGATGCTGTAATTTGCGTGTCGAAATTGTCTATTTCTAATACATAGGATCCACTCAGGCTTTCTTGTGAAAATTTGCCATGGTGAAAAGAGGAAAACAAATGTAGCTTTGGTATGCTCATCACATTTTAATAACTGAACTGTCCCTGCACAGACCCAAATATCAGAGAACATTCTGCTGCGACGCTTCGTCTTAGCTTTGGATTCCACAAATTATTTCGTAATTTGCTTAACAAGACTTTAGCTTATATTGTAACATTTAAGGATGTAGTGCAGTCACATCTACAACGATGCTTCCCAACTCAGAAAACACATTCATTATTCCCAGCTCTACACTTTTACATTTTATTCAACTTTGACTTTGTACACAAGCCAAATTGCCTCCTTTTAGTCTAACAGCTGATGTATGGTAATGGTATCAGTCTCCTGATGAGCATTTCACATGTCTCCGAAACGAATGGATAAACCATCACAAATCTTGATGCCGAACAAGTCATGTCCAAACAAGTTTATGGCAAGTCATGCTGAGAAGATTGTTTTGCTCTTGAAGCGTCTGTGCATTGCAATTAATCCGCCTGAATTCTGTGTGGGTTAATTTTTTTTTTGTGTGTGAATGAATGGGCGTGAATTCATGATCTTTATTTTTATTTTTAGTATATCATTTCTATGCAAAAACATATATTGTATAATATATATATATTTTTTTCCTTCTGTGAAAAATAACAACGCCATAGGAAATCTGTCACACAAGTGACGCAAGAGTTCATCAAATCATTAACTTTGATTACAAGACTTTTCACATGACTTTGTGTCAGCGTTTACACACGACCTGTTTCTTGGTGACTATATGAAAATTCTTCTAATTAGGTAATAGCAATTTGTCATCTGATATAGGAAACTTAAAGATGTTTTTGTTTGTTTGTGGTTTACAGAAGCTTGAGTCTGGATCGACTACGAAACAAGTTGGCTCAGTCTAACTGTAGACTCCAGTGAAGGCTTTTTATAGTACGTTTCCAGAGTTCAATGTGACGCCAAGCGATATGAAAATAGTGGACCTACAGTTTAAGAATCAACAAAACGATTGACTAAATTTACATAGAGACGTACAATGGTGTAAATATATCAAACTAATATCATTATAAAGTAGAAACTCTTGTCTAGGGAATATAGGTACAGATCCACTTGGGAGAAGGATAGCCGCTTGGAATAGTTTGGCTATATCAAACACTTTCCTTCCAAATTGACAAAACTAAAATAGTGGGAAAACTTCTTGCAACACTTTTTTGTGAAACCAATTTGTCTTGATTTTTTTTTTCGTTCAACCATATGCTTAACTACATGGACAAAAACGAAATCCTTAGAATTGTTGTTCCAAAGTAAATTGGGCATTAAATTCATGAAGCATCTCTACCTCATGTGGTCCCCTTGCCAGTGGCCTTTGCGGTCATATCAGTATTAAAATAAAGTGTAAATCTTCGCGGTCCTCCGTAGAAAGAAAATTATTTCACACTTTTGTTAACGTTTGATCAACTTCTTGAGTCCCTACGGAGGCCCTTTCAGAATTGTAATAAGGGGCGACTTTCGCTGACATTCTTCCAAAGAAGGTCTTTGAATTCCGAACCGAAAAATTCTACCCTGAAAATCTTTAAAACATTTTCTTTTCTCATTATTCCATTCTAAGTTGCCATATGCTAAGTGAATCGCCTTATATACAATGGAAATCGTACTTGTTGAAAAGTTAAAGAGTAAAGAGCAAACGCATTATTAACGAGTGATGTTAGGGGAAACTGTTAACCCTTTTGATACTCAATGTTTATATTAAAAACAAAGGGTGTTAGTCTGTGTTAATTATCAAAGAGCATTACATAACCTTTAATAAGCTAAGAAATAACACACGTTGCTTGCTATTCTCTGTGACGAGTCCTAAATCAACATGTATCATTTGAAATAATATATATATCTCTATATACTTATCCCTTTTTTCGGATATTACTTGCACCCCAGTGTTGTACTTTTAAAACTTTCATCTCTACACATTTTGGTATACAGCACTGCTTCTCGCTCCTCTTTTTCATGTATGGAAAAAAGGTTTGCGCGACGAACTACCTATCTTGTGTTTTTTCCCCAATGCGCCCCTGGCGGTGAGTCATGTTTCCTTTTTTGTTATTTTGTATTTGTTTTTTATTTGTGGTGGGTATGTGTGTGCGGCTATTTCTCTGTTTTCTCTCTTATCACTATTATCTCTTTCACTCTCTCATATCTTTCTCTCTCTCGTCACTATCATCTCTCCCTTTTTCCTCTCTCTCTCTCTGTCTCTCTCTCTCTCTCTCCTTCCCTCTCACTCACTCTCTCTCTCTCTCTCCCTCTCTCTCACTCACTCTCTCTTTCTCTCTCCTCACTCTCTCTTTCTCTCTCTATCTCTCTCTCTTTCTCTATCTATCACTCACTCTCTCACTCTCACTATTTCTCTGCGTGTGTGTATGTGTCCTATGTTGGAAGCGACCAATTTTTCTTTGAGGACGAGAGTCGGGCATTGCACAGAGCAAAGAAAGTAAGCCAGTCAGCAAAGGCACCAACAGGACTTAGCCCCAAATGGGGCCCCCAGCTCAGGGCAAAATTACCAAGGCGTCAATCCAGACCGATGTTTTGGTATTGGATAAGACTGCGAGATTGTCGATAAAGCCCTGCGCCCTTGGTGGTAGACCAGATGAGCGACTTTGAAGACAAAGAAGCAATGTTTTCCAACTCAACTGCAGGACACATTTCACAAACGAACAGGTTTCTGCGACCAGACGGACAATGGTTAGCAAGATGCACGCCGCGGGGAATAAGTGAGGTGGCGTGTGTATGTACGTAAGGGAATACTCTGTCCGCGTGTCCGTCGAGATCCTCTTGAACCCAAAGTGTGTTAGTCAGCTGCTGACTTTGCATTCTCAGATTTTACGTTATAAGCAGATACCAATAACGTTTTTCTTTACGTAAAGGACACAGATCGGTAACCGAATTAGTGGGCTGCTTCATTCGCCATTCTACCTACGTCCATCGGCGCTCGCCTCATTTGAAGTAGACTTTGTTTAACTCCCTTCTTCGGTCGCGATAAAGAAGGCCCGAAAGAAAGGCGGGAAGCGGGAAAGAAACGCAGCGCAGAAACAGTGACTAACCCGATGGATTCTTAAGGCTCCAACGTGTCTGCGCTGTTAACGAGAGAGACTGTACGAGCAGAGTAACAACTTCACGTTTTTTTTCTCTCTCTCTCTTTACGGTATAGATTTGTGCGAACGATTTCACTCTTTATAGAACTTTCGTCACAGGCCATTAAAGAACGAAGTAAAACCGTCTCCGAGTGTAATCCTCCGTGACTCACTTTGTTACTGGACGAGAAAAGCGTGAGAACAAGAGAACAAGAACGTTATTTCCGTGAGTCGAATGGGAATTGCATGACGGACGCTCCTTCCTCCTTCCATTAAGTGTAGTGAGGCAGGGGGACAGGGGCAGAGCGTGTGGTGTCAAGACAGTGGCCGTGATAGTGATGATGGTGAGGGCTGTAACGACTCTTAGATGATGTTATGGTAGTGTAGTAAATGTGGTGAAGTCATCGAAGATGGTGATCACCGATGATTTAGGGAATATGGTGCTGATGATGACACGACGGGACGGTGTTCTGAATTTCATGGTGCATAGTGATCGTAGTGAAAATGAAGGGTGATTGTGACGATGTGATGAGTGCTATTAAAGATGATGAAATAAGAAGGATACTTTAGTCACCATGATGTTTGGGGATATAGGCGTGCTCAGAAGGATGTTATTTGATGATGTTGGTAATTTGTAATCAATGACTTTAATAATGATCTATATGGTGGATATGGTGACAGTGACTGACAATAAAAGTGTAACGACAATGGCAGTTGTGGTGAAATGTGAATCTTGCTAGAGAGATGTTTCATAATTCATACAGTGCATCTACTTAAAGTACAAACCGCTTTTCTCCCAGTCTGATATCATTCGCATATAAACCCCATGCCCGTCTTGATTTTCATCATACTATCTCAACGAAACTCCCAAACCCGAATAAACTTCTTGGCAGTGGCGTCCGTGCCGTGGGCAGCGGCGGTACCTCCGCTTTTGCAACATCT
>NW_028234408.1:21595409-21602909 GCF_977035675.1 Penaeus japonicus
TTTTAGAAACATAAACTTTCTATCATGAAATGTAATCAAGAGAAAAAATAACGTTTTCTACATTACTTGCCATTTTGCTTCATTAACAAATAAGGACGAAGACATTTCAGTATACACAAGGTGGACCATTTTAGACTTGCCTAGGATCGCAAGGTGAAGAATAAAATACACTATTTTCAAACAACTATGATAATAAGGACAATAAGATGCACTATTTCCAACGTGCTTGAAATGAAGGAAAAAGAGGTAGAGGGAAAAAAAGAGCAAGATGTCGACGAGCGACAGAATGCGGAAAAAAGAAATACCACCAGATACACTTAAGAAAATATCCAGGAAAATCTGCTCCATCTCAACGTTCAGTTTGTTTACTCGACTTGACATATGAAAGCGCGGAAAACAAATCATCTTATACTTTTGTAAGTGTTTTTACTTCTCTCTGAGTATCGAGTTGAGGAAAAGCTCTTGAAGTGCGACCACCAAATGGAATGAAAATTATTTTTACAGGCAGTATTTTCAGTAGTCTCTGCTTTCACGTGGGATCAGGCATGGGTTCAATAAAGAGACATCTGTGCTGATTTTACGGAATGAAAGATTTTTTTTACTAGTAGTGGTAGCGTATGGTTTGTCACACCCCGATATTTGCCTCTGCTAACCATTTGCTGAAGCCTTCTCCGGCTTCGTGCATTGCTTGGTATCCTCCAATAATGGATGTCTGAGGGCAGTGGAGGATGATGTGGTCCATGTCTTGGTTGGGCATTCCACATGATGGGCAGGTAGGGGAGTCCCTGTAGCCCCAGCGGTGGAGACTGGCACCAGTACGTCCACATTTTGAGCGGATTCGATTGATTTGTACCTACTCTTTTCTTTTGAGGGTTTTGAATCCTGGCAGTGGTGAAGTTGGGTCGTCAACGAGGTTCCCTCCAGGCGGCAGATTGTTTTGCCAATCTATTTGCCAGGCTTCTTTGATGTTGAAGTTTGTTATGTTGGTCCTGTAGAAGGGCTTTCGTGACTTCAGTATTTCAGTTGCTCGGGCATCTTGCATGACTATTTTTATCGGTATTTCCTCATTGAGTGTTGTTATGTGCTTCACTTTGTTTTGCGTGGTTTCTTCCCTTCTTAGGTGTGGTGGAGCGATGTTGGCCATAACTGGAAGCCATTGTTTTGGGGTTGATCTCAGTGCCCCTGAGATTGTCCGCATGATGTAATTTAATTGGACATCAACTTTGTTGGTGTGGGTGCTTCGGGCCCATACCGGAGTGCAGTATTCAGCTGCACTGTAGCATAGTGCCATTGCTGTTGTTTTCATGACTCCTGGGCTGGCACCCCAGATTGTTCCTGCCAGTTTGTTTATTATGGAGCCACGCTTTTTAAGTTTTTGGGCTGTGTTGTCAAGGTGTTGTTTGTATGTTAAGCATCTATCCAAGATTATTCTCAAGTACTTTGGTGTTGGGTCTGCTGGGATGTTTGTGTTGCTTATCCTGTCGTGGATGTTGAGATGGCGGTTTGCTTCTTTGTTATTTAAAAAGAAAGCTGTACATACTGATTTAGTGGGGTTCATTTCTAGGTACCATCTATTGAAATATGAGTGGATTTGCTCTATGTCGTGGGCTAGTGTGGTCTCAAAAGATTCAAAGTCTCTGGCCTGTGTTGCTATTGCGAGATCGTCAGCATAACCGAATTTGATAGATCTAGTTTGGGGGAGGCCTGAGATGTATATATTGAACAGTAAGGGTGCTAGTACAGACCCTTGAGGAACTCCATTCTGGATTTTATAGGATTTGCTTGTGTTGCCTCCTAGGCAGACATGGAAGTATCATTTCTTTGTCATTTTGTGGAGTAATTTGAGGGTATTTTTGCAGTGGATGTGTTTTGATAGCTTGTACATGAGGCCTGTGTTCCATATGGTGTCATATGCTGCAGATAGGGCCACGAATAGTGCACCGGTCTTTTTCTTGTTTTCAAAGCCTACTTCTATATAGGAGGTTAGTGCCAGGACTTGTTCACATGTGTCACGGTGTGTTCTGAAACCTGCTTGTTCTGGTGGGATGTGAGGTTCTAGGATGTTTGAGATACATGACAGTATGATTCTTTCGAGCAATTTAAAAGTACAGCATAGAAGTGCTATTGGTCTGTAGTTTGAAGGGTTATTGCTGTCTTTGCCTGGTTTAAGGATGGCTATAATCTTTGCTTGTCTCAATAGTGGTCATTATGCTTGACAGTGTTCTTGCCAGCCAATCTACTGCCTTTGGTCCCAGGTGGGTGATCATGTTTGGGTATATTCCATCTATCCCAGCCCGCTTTCCCATTTTTTACGTGTCTGATGGCCTGTTCTACTTCTAGGGCCGAGATGGTTGCTGAGAGGGATCCATTTTCTTGGTATGTGTTCAGGTTGTGCTGGTATTCGAGTCGGATGTGTTTTTTTCAAATTGCTGATTTAGAGTTCTTGTGCTTCTTTGTTTTATTTCAGTTGCAATTTGGTCTGCTGTGGTTGGAGGTTTTGTTGTATCAGTGGTAGTTTTGTCAAGGGAGAGCTTTTTGATTAGTTTCCATGCATGTCTGCTGGAGTGGGTAAAGTCCAGGTTTTCAGTTGTTTCTTGACACCTTTTTCTTCTTCCTTCTACAAGTGAGTTGAGAAGTTCGTCTGCTATATCAGGGTTGAGTGTGCGTTCGTATTCCTCGAGGAGGTCTGTGCTCTGTTTAGTCCAGCAAGGTATGTATTCCTTGCGGAAGCCTCTTGGCATTGATTTTTTTGCACTTTTGAGGATAAGTTGGTTGAAGTGAGTTATGTTGGAGCCTGATGCTGGGATCCTGTTGCATGTATGTTCGATATGTTGGGTGAAAGCTTCCCAGTTTGCTCTCTGGAAGTTCCATCTGGGTTTTTGCAGAGAGTGAATTATTGGGATGTTTCTTCCAGTGGTTATTAGTATGGGCCTGTGTTGGCTCTTTGGGAAATTGTTTAAAACTTACTGTTGAGCATGGAGAGGGATGTTGTTTCTGTCTCTAGAGACAAAAACAAGGCCAGGGTTGTATTCTCTTCCCCAGCGGACAGATGCCTGTTTCCTTCGCTGGCCCAATCAAAGATGGCTTCGCCAGCTCGGTTGCAGGACCTGTATCGCCAGTCTGTGTGGTGACTAGTGAAATCTGCAATGATTGCTGGGTGTTGGAGATGTTGCATTGGTAGGTTTGGCCATGTGAAGTTGGGTGGCTTGTAGACATTTGTAAAGGTTATGTTGGCTATCTTGACAAGTGATAAGTGAATGTTTCCTCCTTGAATGTCAGATGAGATGTGTTCGACTTCAGTGGGTTTCTGGCATAGATTATAGTACCGTACTGGGCATGATCTATTTGTGCCACTATATCCCGGAACAGTATATCTTGAGGGGGCTGATTCTGCTGTTATGTGTGTCTCCTGTAGAGCTATGAGATCTGCTTTTTGTTTTATTGCAAGTTTGGAGAGGTATTCACATTTGGCCGTTGAAAGGCCCTCAATGTTGACTGATAGTATTTTGATGTTTTCGAGGGCGATTTCATCCCTAGTGTCGTTATTTTTGGGTCCATTTATTGGTGTAGTTGGGAACCCTGCAACTGCACCGCGGTCCTTTTTAGCCTGGGCGACGACCGAGCCAGTATGATTTTTCCTTTTTTGCCGATTCATTAATTGGGGTGTGTCCGGGAGTAGGTTACCCTAGTTCGGACACCAGTTTTTGGATCATTCTTTGTTTCTTCTAATGTTTCTAGCATTAGATTCCACACCCGCACGTGTTAGCGTGATGATCCGTTGCAGGTCTGCCGCTGCTGTTGGCATGATCCAGGGAGCAGCACTAGGAGGTGGCAGTCGGACTTTGCCCATTATTCCATTACTCATTTTTTTACTAACACCATTTGAATAAAAGTATATGAAATTATGTTACAGATTATATGAGGGTTGTTGAAAAAGTAAGAGGATAGGCTCCAGGCAGTTGTATTTCTATAATTTTGCTGATCTACAAAGCAATGAAGATCATTAACAAAATTATCAGTAAATGCAAGAAAGTGCATTTTCCTTTTCTTGATATATGGAATTTATAGAATGAACCTACAGGCAATGACACTTTCAAACCTACTCGCAACAAATGGCTAAAAATAACTGCCAAAGCCAATCTGGCCAGTGTTTCTGATGAGCTGACAAGAACCTATGGTTCCTACAACATCGCTCTTTCTCGATCTAGCCCATGTTGGCCTATTTCTCTAGAGAATGAGGTGTGGATTTGAAACCCCAAGAAAATATTCGACTAAGGATGAACTGGCTGTGACCTTTTACATTTCCAACACTCAGTGTAATCATAATCATACATTCTATGAAGCCTGACTTATTTACAAGTTACATATTGACTTCTCAATTGACTCAATAGGAGATAACAAAACAGAATGGATTTGCCAGTGATCAGATGTAAAAACACCCCAGCAATACTCACAAATGGTAATACTGACAATTACCATTGCTGGTAGCTAATATTCTGGATAAAGGTATGATGATCAACAAGAGGCTACAAACTTTTATTGACTTTATAAAGATTACAAGCCTTTTGACGTCAAACATTATCCACTAGACTACATGTTAGGTCTTCTTATTAAAATGGATAGATAAAAAGGCTTCTGCTGCCCCTCTGACCATTTGTATATTTCTAACTTCAGCATTGTAGCTGATCAACCAGGGATTCAAACCTTTGAAACCAACTAAAATATTATAGTCAGAATAATTTAATAACTTACTTACACTACAAAATGAGTAATGGAACTGATGAAGTGATCGATACCCATGGAGTTCACCCTGATATGAGATTTGCAACACCAGTCGCAAGATGGTTTCTCGAATGGTGACAGTTGTGTCCCTCTGGAGGTCCACACTTTAACAGTTAAGATTTCGAGCCGTTGAGTTGAGGAATTTCCGACAACATAAACTCAAGATTGGAATGACGAGCTAGAGCAATGGCTATTAAGTTTAAGAAAGGCACCGGCCCATTGGAAAAGATGGTATTTCTCTGACAACATTTTGAATTCTCTTAACAAGGGTTATGATATATACAAGTGTTACTCAAGCAGAATTCTTTGTTTGGAAAGATAACTGAAACCACACTCTTTATTTTCTATATTGAAAGCTGTGAAGATGAACCCATCACAGACTCGGGTAACACGTTACTGCTATATTGCTTTGCTTTGCTTTGAGGACATCTGTGAAGTAAGTAATATTTCGACCAAGCAGAAGCGAATGAAAGCAAAAAGCAGATCATTGGACGGGCATTTTCTAAAATAAGAAATAATACTGGTTTAAAAAAATATATATTTCAAGCTTTACACCAAACCAGACTAAGCAGAGAAATCAAAATTTTGTCTCTTGACTTTGAAAGCATTTCGATGGCGAAAACGGTATACATAGTCATCACAAAACTCGACCATGAATGGCATGGAATAATGACAAGCTAAAGTTAAAGTCTCTAAAATTGAGGGCACAAATAATCGGCCATTCTTTCAGGTTTAAATAGCTGGACCTCACACATAGCCTTAACGGTCTAGAAGGCAAAAGAACTAAAGAAATCAGAACATCGAATCAGATCAAACATGCCAACATATCCTGGATAATTCCCCATCCTTCATCCTCATTATTACATATACTTGCAAACAATATATATGTTCACGGATATTAGTGTAACAAGTAATTTTCTTTGTTTCATCAGGTTGCTACCAAGTAGAAACTGCACAGGCCTCTATGGAGACTTGAATCTGAGCTCTTTTTTTGTTAAGAATGTTGACACTGTAAATCACCAAATATGCTCTACAAACAAAGGTTCATTTTGGATTGAAATTATATAGAACCTAGACTTCAGACATTGCAACAGAAAATAATGTAAATTGCCAAATCACAGATTTTCAGTAGAACAGGCTATCAGCAGCTTTGTAATATTCAACCGGGAAGAGAATCTATGAGTATCTCAGTAGACGAAAAAAGGAAAAATACTCATAGCAGAAAACTGATTAATGTGATGCAATCCTGTAATCTTCCGTAAGCACAAACCCGAAGTGGCTTGACAGGACTATACTTATGCAAAATAGACAGAAGACTGAACAATCCATTTCAAATCATACCAGGTTTTATAAGGGCAATTTACAAATGCCTTCCCATCATAAACTGCCACTTCGAAGATGATATGGGAGAAATAGATTCATCTTGTTCATTTTCATTTGGCTGCTTCCTTTAGAGGTCGCCACATTGGACTGCCCATCTCTATTTCGCCCTGTCTTCTGCATCTTTTACTCTATCTACCTGCATCTTCTCTTCTTCCATCCACGAACCTCTTCTTTGGCCTTCCTCTTCTCCTTCTGCCTAGTGGCTCCTTCCTCAGCATCCTTCTCGCAATAACTGGGAGAAATCTGTAAGAAAAATGAACAACATTAATCACAAAAATGATCTATAAATTACATAGAAAACAATCTGGTACTAATGAGTGAAGGTGGCAGTAGCATAAGAGTGCCTGAAAAGGTGAAGATCTATTTTCAGACTTGAGACGGCCTCTCCGAAGAATCTAGCCAGAACTGGGGTGCACCAAATAGGGTAAAATGATAACATGCCAAAGCAAATTTACAACAATGGAAACCAAAGGACCAGTAAGAAACAAAATCTTAATAATGCCAGATGATAACTTTTGTTGATAAACCCTGGTTCCTAAGACACCTAAGGGCGCCAGCCTTCCTGAATTGCCACATGCAGTCACACTACCCAAGCATAGCGCATCCAAACTGGCTTCAAAACGTATTTTATTATTTGATAACTGCCTAATAATATTAAGTAAACTTCTAAGATGACCGCAGACTTTAAGGGATCGTTATCCGCCCACCACCCCACAAAAAAAGGTAGGATATCATAAAAAATACTAAATTAGGCTTACCTGATGTCACAGAAAATGCTCCGGAAGGGTGACAATCCTTGACTACTTTGGCTACTGAGTCAGGTAAGGCTTATGGAACCTCGGCTTTAGATATTGCAGAGCACTACATGATCAAGTAGGTGCCATGCTTGAGCAGCGTCGTCTACCATGTGGTCAACCTTACAGACCCTGTCAACAGATGCGGATACAAAGGGGACATTGAGAGTTCGTTGGCTCATCCTCATCACTATTGTCAATTCCATCTGAGCTGTCCACTGAAAAGCTTTTGTTTTAGTTCCATATGTCACCTGAAAATCAAAGTGTTTAAAATCATAAATTATTTGTGAGGAATAGATATTGGTTCAATGATATATTTGAATATATAGATATACAGAGAACTCTTATAAAATCTTATATAAATCCCCAACATGCCAGTTTGCAAGTATACTAGTTTGATCGCTAAACGGACAACGGGCTTTGAATAAGCATTATTTATCTAATTTTAAGTATATTAAAAGTGGAAGTGCAAATAAAAGGTACCGATAATTTTTGCCCTATGTAAATTACATGGAATATGAAATGAAATGAAATAGTGCTA
>NW_028234408.1:21624523-21634523 GCF_977035675.1 Penaeus japonicus
GCATATGCTACGCCGGGCTTGTATGCAGTGACGCGAGCCCGCCTGTGTCAGCGTGTGCTGACTCGTGAGAGAATGTGCCAACGAGTGTTGACTCGATCTGAGCTTGGTCCTTACCCAACGCAGTGCCCAGCTACGTCAGTAACCGCCAGGTGACAGTGGAAGCTCACGAGCTTGGGCGGGGCTCGATCTGCCGACCACGGGGATGTGAAGTCGACACGCTACCAAGGAGCTAACCAGACTGCTAGAGAGAGAGAGAGAAAGGAAAGGAGAAAGAGAGAGAAAAAAAGGACGGAGAGAGAGAGAGAGAATTAGAGAAAGAAAGAGAGAGAGAAAGAGAGAGAAAGACAGAGATAGATGTGGACGAGAGAGAGAAAGAGAGAAAGAGAGAGAGAGAGAGAGAGGAAGAGAGAGAGAGAGAGATGGAGAGAGAAAGAAAGAGGAAAGAAGAAAGGGAGATAGATATATAGGTAGTTAGATGGAGAGAGAGAAAAAAAGAAAGAACGAGAGAGAGAAAAAAGGAGGGAAAGAGAGAGAAATAAGAGAGAATAAGAAGGAGATAGATAGGTAGTTAGATGGAGAGAGAGAGAAAAAAAGAAAGAGAGAGAGAAAAAAGGAGGGAAAGAGAGAGAAATAAGAGAGAATAAGAGAAAGAGAAAAAGAGAGAAAGAAAGAAAGAAAGAGAGAGATAGATGTGGACGAGAAAGAGAGAGAGAGAGAAAGAGTGAAAGAGAGAGAGAGAGAGAGAGAGAGAGAGAGAGAGAGAGAGAGAGAGAGAGAGAGAGAGAGAGAGAGAGAGAGAGAGAGAGAGAGAGAGAGAGAGAGAGAGAGAGAGAGAGAGAGAGAGAGAGAGAGAAAATAAGAGAAAGAGAATAAGAGAAAGAGAAAGAGAAAGAGAAAGAGAGAGAATAATGGAAAGAGAAAGAGAAAGAGAGAGAGAGAAGACAAGAGAGAGTGTGTGGACGAGAGAGAGAGAAAGAGAGAAGGAGAGAGAGAGAGAGAGAGAAAGAAAGAGAGAGAGTGTGGACAAGAGAGAGAGAGTGGACAAGAGAGAGAGACAAAGAGAGTGTGTGGGCAAGAGAGTGGACGAGAGAAAAATAGGGAGAGAGAGAGAGAGATAGAGAGAGAGAGATAGAGAGAGAGAGAGAGAGAGAGAGAGAGAGAGAGAGAGGGAGGGAGGGAGAGAGAGAGAGAGAGAGAGAGAGAGAGAGAGAGAGAGAGAGAGAGAGAGAGAAAAGAGAGAGAATAAGAGAACGAGAAAGAACTAGATAAAAAGAGAGAAAGACAGAGTGAGAGAGAGAGAGAGAGAGGGAGTGAAAGAGAGAGAGAAAGGATCGAAAGATTGAGAGGGAGATAGATTGAGATAGATAAATAGATAGATAGACAGAGAGAGAGAGAAAGAAAGAGAGAGAGATAGTGTGTGTGTGAGGAAGAGAGAGAGAGAGTGGACGAGAGAGAAAAAGTGTAGATGCAAGAGAGAGAGAGCGAGAGAATGAGAGAGAGAAAGAGAACGAGAGAGAGCTAAAGATAGAGTGGATAGAGAGAGAGTGAGAGATAGTTAGAGAGAGTGCGAGAGACAGATAGAGATAAAGATAAATAGAGAGAGCGTGGATGAAAGAGAGAGATTGTATGTGGACGAGAGAGAGAGAAAGTGTATGTGAGAGAAAGAGGAAAAGAGAGAGAGAGAAAGAAAAAGAGAAAGGGAAGATAGATGGATGGATAGGTAGAAAGAGAGTGGGAGAGTTTGTGCAGACAAGAGAGAAAGAGAGTTTGTGCAGACAAGAGAGAGAGATTTTGCGCAGATAAGAGAGAGAGAGAAAGAAAAAGAGAAAGGGAAGATAGATGGATGGATAGGTAGAAAGAGAGTGGGAGAGTTTGTGCAGACAAGAGAGAAAGAGAGTTTGTGCAGACAAGAGAGAGAGATTTTGCGCAGATAAGAGAGAGAGAGACAGAGAGAGAGAGTTTGTGCAGGTAAGAGAGAAAGAGAGTCAGAAAGACAGATAGACAGAGACAGATAGAGAGAGAGTGGGAGGGAGAGCGAATGAGATAGATAGATAGATAAATAGATAGATAGAAATAGATAGATAGGTAGAAGGATAGATAGAGATAGATAAATACAACGATGGATAAGTATGTAGATACACAGATAGATAGACGTAGATAGATAGAGACTGACAGATAGATAGATGGATGGATAGATAAAGATAAATGGTAAGATAAAGAGAGAGAGAGAGTGTCTCTCTTTCCTTAGCTGAGTCTCTGTGTCTCTTTCCTTAGTCGAGTATCTGTCTCTTTCTTCTGGGTCTTTGTCTCACCTTCCTTAGCTGAATCTCTGTCTCTCTTTCCTTAGTTGAGCCTTTGTCTCTCTTTCCTTAGTTGAGTATCTGTTTCTTTCCTTTGTTGGGTCTCTGTTTCTCTTTCCTTAGTTGGGTCTTTGTCACTCTTTCCTTAGTTGAGTCTCTGTCTCCTTTTCCTTAGCTGTGTCTTTGTCTGTCTTTCCTTAGTTGAGTCCCTTGGTTTATTTTATTCGAGTCACTGTCTCTTTTTCCTTAGCTGAGTCTGTGTCTCTCTTTTATTAGTTGGGTCTTCATCTCTCTTTCGTTTGTTGAGTCTCTTTGTCTCTTTCCCTAGTTGGGTCTTTGTTTCTCTTCCCTCAGATTAATATCTCTCTTTCTTTAGTTGATTCTTAGTCTCTCTTTTCTTATTTGAGTCTCTGTCTCTTTCCTGATTTAAGTCTCTATCTCTCTTTCCTCAGGTGTCTTTCTGTCTCTCTTTCCTCAATTGAGAGTCTGTCTCTATTTCCTTAAGTCTCTGTGCATATTTACTTATTTGAGTCTCTGCCTCTCATTCTTCAGTCTCTCTGTCTCTCTTTGCTCAATTGTGTCTCTCTCTATCTTTCCTTAATTGAGTCTCAGTCTCTCTTCACTTAGTTTGATTTTTTTCTTTTTTTCCTTAATTGATTTTCTGTTTCTCTTTCCTTAGTTGAGCCTCTGTCTCTTTTTCCTTAGATGGGTATTTGTCTCTCTTTCCTTAGTTGGGTCATTGTCATTCTTTCCTTAGTTGAGTCTCTGTTTCACTTTCCTTAGTTGGGTCTTTGTCTCTCTTTTTGTCCTTAATTGGATCTTTGTCTCTCTTTCCTTGGGTGGGTATTTGTCTCTCTTTCCTTAGTTGAGGGTTTGTCACTTTCCTTAGTTGAGTCTCTCTCTCTCTTTCCTTTGGTGAGTTTCTCTTTCCTTAGTTGGAGTTTCTGTCATTCTTTCCTAAGTTGGGTTTCTGTCTCTCTTTCTTTATTTTAATTTCTGTGTGAGATTTGCTCAAAAGGGTTTTGAGCCATAGTCTGGTTATTATTGATTCTTTTATTGGTGGATAACAGCACTGGCGATATAATGATATTTACTTGGGTAGTGATGGCTTGTTAGACGTTTCTTTTTAGGCTGGTGTCTCACGGCAGAGGCGGAGGAAGAGGTGCAGGAGTGTCTGAGTGAGTATGTGACTGAGTGTGTCTGACTGACACCAGGTCGACACTTTCCTTGTCCTCATAGCATATTGTGACCACATGGTCCTAGCACATCACCACATGGTCTCACATATTGCTCAGCAACCAATTTAATCGTCATCCTCGACCTCGAGTATTATGAACAACAAAGTATTAAGTGAAGTCGTCCTTAAAGGGTGATATTTCATTCGGGTTTGTTAGATTCAAGTCAACCTAGTTGTGATGTCTGCGCATTGTCGTTGGCGCGTTCTCGTTGTCCCACGGCCCATTTGTCGGCATTGTTCTTTATTTTCTGTATTCTTCTATCCTTGACTGTCTCTTCTGGGCGTTTTTGGCGTCTGTTACTGCTGAGCTTCCAACCGTAGTGATATAGGCGACCGAATTCTGGGCCTCAGTCTGTGTTTTTTGGCGTTTCGCATATCTGCTTGATAATCTTATACATATAGGGCCAAGGGAAGAAAGATGTACAGAGAGTGGGGGGAAGGTTGTGTACAAAAATATAGATTTTATATACTTTTATTTTGTTTTTCTCTCTATGACTGCATTTTTTAAAAGTTGATTTTATTTCATCTAATAAAGATAGATAAAGAAGGGAGCTACTTGCAGCAACCTACAAGGGACAGCTTGAACTACAAGCTTCTCAGGTAGAGTGAGACAATAGTGGTAACCCTCAAAGGTTTACTTGAACCACTGAAAGTCTCAGAATAGATAAGAGAAAATGCTAGAAGATAGTAAAAAGTTGTACAAATAACTATCAAATTATTGTATCAGCAAACATAGATTGATAAAAAAAAGAAAAAAAAGTGAGTGGCGCTAAATCGTTCTATCGAATTACTATCTGAATTCATTATTTGATTTACTCCATGGGACAGTCATAGTGTGAAGTATGATCGCGAAACAAATTGTAAGGTGAGCTAACGCAAGAGTAAGAGAATATATTGTGAGTTTATAGAAACATAATGCTAATAACTTTCCACTTTTTTCGACAAACTATGGGCGATAAAAGAATGTGGGTGGAGCATCGTCCTACCGAATTATTGTGAATTCATTCATTTTATGCCATGACAGAATCACAGTGTCAAGTTTGCTTGCGAACAACGTGGGATGAGTTAATGCAAAGTAAGAAGGGTAGACGATGTGTCTACAGTGAGGAATGAATTTATGAGTTGAAAGTGAACGTGAGTGACACAGAGTGTGAGTATACGTATCTATGAGTAAGATGTGTTATTTCAAGTTCGTATGGAATTATTACTTTTAAACAATAAAACAAAATTTATACTTTACTGAAATTAACATTTAATGTTAGTGCTTTCATTATAATCAGCTAGACAATAATATCAACCTCGTAGATGATAATGAATTTGTACTTGACATATATGAATAATAATGATAATAATGATGAACTGATCCAAATCGGGATTATTCTGTTCAATCTTCCATCGGATAGTTGGCTTGCAGCATGTACAAATGTCAGTGGCTGTATTTAGGGAATAATTTTATGCTAAACTGCGTTTGACCGGCAAAGTTATAGCTTAAGTGAAAAGTATGAATTTGCATCAGAATCATACAAATAACGAAAAACGATGATAATCATGAAGTTGATCCGAGACGAGAATATTTAGTGGCTCGTTGGATAAGACTCATGGCGAAACAAAACGTCTTATGGCAACCTGAGCTCTCTGGCTGTATGTCGGGAGTCTTTTATGGCTAATTGCATTTGTCAGACATGTGACTTGATTAAACTGAACTAATGGACATGATACATAAAGAAAATGAATATAATTCGAATTTGTAAGTTTAATGAGACAATTTAAGTCATACCAGATATGAACTAATTGAGAATGACATTACATTATAGCTAATTCATCGAATAACAAAAGAAGAAAGCAATATTAATTTTCATATTTCACATGTTTGATATGAATATTAAAAATGAAAACAAAGATTATGTAGCATCATAGAAAGAATTGAAACATACGAAATTACTCTCTTTGAAGTAATTCTAATGGCAAACTATACTATACATTTAATGTAATTATTAAATGAATAGTTCGATCACCGATAAGAATGTAATTACTATGTTGAAAGTGTACGAAAAAAATACTTTGCCTAATAGAGAACGTGTATATGGTGGCACATGTATATGGGGGCACATCGGAAAATACAGAAATAAAGGAGAATTGGCCCATTGTATGCACATACAGTTTTTGTGAAAAAATGTCCAGCAGAAACCTTTGAGAAGGCAATGTCCTTTTCCAGCTATTTGCAGTGGATCCCACTTCTGCTACCAGTTTGTGAGATTGATCAGAATGGGTCACCAGTTGTTATGGTTGTTAGCCAAAGTCTGGTTCTTGATTCCTTTGTTGATAGATAACGGCACAGGTGATAAAGTTATATTTACTCGGGTAGTGATGTCAGATGTCTCTTGATAGGGTGGTGTGTCTTATGGCTGAGGCGGGGGGGGGGGGGGGGGGGTGGCTAGTAGACTGCAACCTGTCAGAGAGTGTAAGATTAAGTGTCTGAGTGAATGTGTGATGGAGTGTGTCTGGCTGACCCTACGTCGACACTTTCCTCGTCCTTACAGCATATCATGAACATGTGGTCCTAGCATATCACCTTGTGGTCTCACACTCTGTCTCTCTTTCCTTAGTTAAGTCTCTGTCTTTCTTTCCTTCACTGAGTCTCCGTCTCTCTTTCCTTAATTAGTCTCTGCCTCTTTTTCCTTATTTGGGTCTTTGTCTCTCTTTCCTTAGTTGAGTCTGTCTCTTTCTCCTCAGTCGACTCTTTGTCTCTCTTTCCTTAATTGAGTCATTTTTTCTTAGTCAAGTTTTTGTCTCTCTTTCCCCAGATAAATCTCTGTCTCTCTTTCCTTAGTTGAGTCTTTGTCTCTCTTTACTTGGTTGACTCTCTTTCTCCCTTTCCTTAGTTGAGTCTCTGTCTCTTTCTTCATTTAAATCTCTGTATCTCTTTACTTAGTGGAGTCTCTATATCTCTTTCCACAACTGAGTCTCTCTTTCCTTAGTTTGGTAGTTTTCTTTCTTTCCTTAGTTGAGTCTCTGTCTCTCTTTCCTTAGTTGAGTCTCTTTGTTTCTTTCCGTAGTTGAAGCTCTGTCTCTCTCTTTCCTTAGTTAAGTCTCTGCCCCCCTTTCCTTAATTGGGTCTTTGTCTCTCTTTCCTTTCTTGAATATCTGTCTCTCTTTCCTTATTTGAGTCTCTGACCCTCTTTCCCTCTGGCTCTATTTTCTTGTTGAATCTTTGTCTTTCTTTCCTTAGTTTAGTCTGTCTCTCTTTCCTGATTTGAGTCTCTATCTCTCCTTGCTTGGTTGATTCTCTGTCTCGTATTCCTTAGTCTTCATCTTCCTTTCATTAGTTGAGTCTCTGTCTCTCTTTCCTGATTTCTGTCTCTTTCCTCTGTTGAATCTCAGTCTGTTTCCTTAGTTGAGTCTTTCTCTCTCTTTTTTACTTAGTTGAGTCTTGTCTCTCCTAATTGGGTCTTTGTCTCTCTTTCCTCAGGTGACTCTCTGTGTCCCTTTCCTTAGTTGAGTCTCTGTCTCTCCTTCTTCAGTTGAGTCTCTGGCTCTGTTTCCTTCGTTTGGTCTTTTTCTTTCGTTCCCTAGATGATTTTCTGTCTGTTTCCTTAGTTGAGTCTTTCTCTCTCTTTTTTACTTAGTTGAGTCTTGTCTCTCCTAATTGGGTCTTTGTCTCTCTTTCCTCAGGTGACTCTCTGTGTCCCTTTCCTTAGTTGAGTCTCTGTCTCTCCTTCTTCAGTTGAGTCTCTGGCTCTGTTTCCTTTGTTTGGTCTTTTTCTTTCGTTCCTTAGATGATTTTCTGTCTGTTTCCTTAGTTGAGTCTTTCTCTCTCTTTTTATTTATTTATTTATTTATTTTTTATTTTATTTACTTATTTTTTTTTTTTTACTTGAGTCTCTGTCTAGATCCATTTTTGTGTCTCTCTTTCCTTAGTTGAGTGTCTGTCTCTCTTTCCTTAGTTGAATATCTGTTTCTCTTTCCTTAGTGGATTCTTTGTCACTCTTTCCTTGGTTTAATCTCTTTTTCTTTTTCCTGATTTGAGTCTATGTCTCTTTCTTCAGTTTAGTGTCTGTCTCTCTTTCCTCAGCCGAGTGTCTGAGTTGAGTCTCTTTCTCTCTTATCTTAGTTGAGTCTTTCTTTAGTCTTTAGTTTAACTTCTGTCTCTTTTTCCTTAGTTGAGTTTCTGTCTCTTTTTCCTGAGTTGAGTCTCTGTCACTCTTTCCTTAGTGAAATCTCTTTCTCTTTTTCCTGATTTGAATTTCTGTCTATCTTTCCTCAGACGAGTCTCTATCTCTTTTTCCTTAGTTGAGTCTCTGTCTCTTTTTCCTTAGCTGAGTCTTTGTCTCTTTCCTCAGCTGGGTCTTTGTTTCTCTCTTAGTTGGGTCTTTGTCTCTCTTTCCTTAGTTGAGTTGTAGTGATGTGCTTCGCCCCAGCCATCCCTCCAGGGGAAAATGCAAGAGTTCCCCCTTTTTCGCCACGAGGGGAAGGAAGCGCCAAGAGATTGCGTTGCCCTGGAGGACCTACCACTTGCTCCCTCCCTGGAAAGGGGCCAATAAAACTCCCTGCGAGGCTGTGGTTCGTCAGCAGAAGGCGGCAGATGGCCTCTTGCATATGAGCCTCTAGCTCGGCAACCGCACTGCTCCTAACTAGTGTCCTTTTGGCACTTTTTTTTTTTTTTATAAGAAATTTTATTATTTTTAATGAGTTGCAGGCCATGGTTAGAGCATGGCCAGGCCAAGGAATGAATTTGGGTATGGGAGGAGGAGAGACCTTTTTTCGCATTCTTAAATAAATAATAAAAACATTGATCGAACTTCTTTATTTTATGTCTTTCAAGACCCAACTTGTAATAGTCTGAAATGAAAATGCTTACCTAACTCTAGCCACGACTGCTCGGCGATGTCCTGTGTAGGAACTCAACTTTTTCTTTTCACATACAAACTTACATACACTCATACACATAAATAACACACGCTTTGCACGTCTTCTACTGTCTCGCACATACACGGTGCTAATCCCTTATCAGCTGGTGGCAGCCTACCCCTACACAGGACAGGATTCACGTTACCATAGTTACCGTAGATTTAATCGGGAATTTACTTTGGGGCAAGGGAACATCTCGATGAATCACTACAGAGTCTCTATCTCTCTTTCCTTAGTTGAGTCTCTTTGTTTTTTCATTAGTTGAATCGCTGTCTCTCTTTCCTTAGTTGAATCTCTGTATCTTTTACCCTTGTTGTATCTGTCTTTCTTTCCTTAGTTGAGTCTTTGTTTCTCTTTCTTTAATTGATTCTCCGTCTATCTTTCCATAGTTAAATCTCCTTCACTTTTTCCTGATTTGAAAGTCTTTTTCCTCAGAAGTGTTTCTTTCTTTGTTGAGTCTGTTTCCTTTTCCTTAGTTGAGTCTCTGTCCCTTTTCTTAGTTGAGCCTATCTCTCCTTGCTTAGTTGAGTCTCTGTCTCTCTCTCCTCAGGTGTTTCTTTCTTTGTTGAGTCTGTTTCCTTTTCCTTAGTTGAGTCTCTGTCCCTTTTCTTAGTTGAGCCTATCTCTCCTTGCTTAGTTGAGTCTCTGTCTCGCATTCCTTAATTGAGTCTTCATCTTCCTTTCATTAGTTGAGTCTCTGTCTTTCTTTCCTTAGTTCAGTCTCTGTCTCCCTTTCTTGATTTGAGTCTGTGTCTCTTTCCTCAGTTGAGTCTCTGTCTCTCTTTCCTTAGATGAGTCTCTGTCTCTTAACTCAATTTCTGTGTCTCTCTCCTTAGTAACATCTTTGTCTCTCTCTAGTTTCCTTAGTTGAGTCTTGTCTCTCTCTTTTTTTATATTTAAGTCTTTGTGTTTCTCTTCAGTTGAGTCTCTGTCTCTGTTTCCTTAGATGAGTCTCCATATATCTTTCCTTAGCTAAGTCTCTATCTCTCTTTCCTCAGTTGAGTTTTTGTCTCTTAACTCAGTTGAGTCTCTGTATTTCCTTCCTTTGTTCAGTCTTTCTTCAGTTGTGCCTTAGCTTAGTTGCTGTCTTTCTTTCCTCAATTAAGACTTTGTCTCTCTTTCCTTAGTTAAATCTCTTACTCTCTTTCCTTAGTGAGTCTCTGTCTCTCTTCCCTTGGTTAAATATCTTTCTCTTTTTCTTGATTTGAGTCTCTGTCTTTTTCTTCACTTGAGTCTCTGTGTTTCTTTCCTCTTTTGAGTGTCTCTTTCCTTAATTGAGTCCTTATTTCTCTTTCCTTAGTTGAGTCTCTATCGCTCTTGAGTTGAGTGTGTCTCTGTTTCTCTTTCCTTATTGAGTCTTTGTCTCTTTCTTTAGTTGAGTCTCTGTCTCTCTTTTCCTGAGTTGAGTCTGTCTCTGTTTCCTTAGTTAAAGCTCTTTCTCTTTTTCCTGATTTGAGTCTCTGTCTCTCTCCTCAGATGATTCTCTATCTCTCTTTCCTCAGTTCAGTGTATCTCTCCTTCCTAAGTCGAGTCTATATTTCTCTCTCCTTAGTTA
>NW_028234408.1:21652023-21662023 GCF_977035675.1 Penaeus japonicus
GAGGGTGGGGAGTGAGTGAGAGATAGATAGATAGATAGAGAGAGAGAGATCGTCATGGATCAAGCTACAGACGTATCGCTGTCACCTCTAACTGTCCCAAACACGTAATATCAAACTTGCACCCTTTAATGATATACATAATGCACTGAGGCTCAGAGCTACTCCCCGGTACTGCAGTAGCGCGAGGCTCTACTTCTGGAGTGTCCTTTTGCGCCCTACGCAGTAGCAGCGGCGGAGGAAGCAGCACAAACACACGCACAAGCACACACACACGCAACCAAGCACACACACACACACACACACACACACACACACACACTGATTACACCCTCTGCATATGAACAGCGTCCATAAGTGCACTGTGCACACGCATTAAAGCCGGATCACTGCAACGAACCAGTGAACCACTTGCTCGAACCAAAACCACGCCACGCGAACCCCTTTATTTCCTCCATTCACTAAACCGAAGTGAGTTTAAATAATGCGTCTGTCATAACAATGGATGCAGTTTAGTTATAAGTGAACTTTGTGAGAACATTATTAATTCTGATGCACTTAAGTCATACCCGAAGTTAGTTACGACTGAATGCTTTCAACGAAGCTTTCGGACACTTCCTGGATCTCCTCAGCAAAATATGCAACGCAAACGCTGTCACCGGCGGTGAGATGATGCCCGTAGTTGGAATTGACGTTGAAACAAATTTTTGACAAGGTAACAATCATTCTTGGGCTTTGGCAAAGACAAAGATAATGAAAATACATTTGACAATTATCAGTAAGTTGAATGGAGTGATTTCTTTGTGATAATGATGATACGATCAGTAACAAGGAATTCCCAATTAAGTGATAATAGTAATGGTTATATCACAGTGATATGAACGGGAATGATAACAAAATAAGGACAAAAACAAAACAAAAACAAGAAGAAAAAACAACTAGAGCAATATTCATAATTATGAATGATAAATGTTACTGCAATCATAAAAATCTCCATGGCGATACTAGAGCTAGCGCTAAAACCATTTAAAAAGATAAATGAAATCATTAAGATCACTATTACCCACTCAGAACACATGACCGTGCAATAAGCTAGTACTCTGAGAAACAGCTTGCAAATCTTCGCAAACGTCCTCCTTGACAGCTCACTCTCACTCAGTGCCTCGACCTTATGCTCTTCTTCCCTGGAAATTAGGACATTTAATAGACCTTTAGCCAGAGGTGCCTAAAGGTCATGTTCAGTTTACTTGTGTAGTGTTGTGCGCCCCGTCAATAGCTCTCCTTAATTGCAACAGACGGAGGGCCAGGCAGTTCATATCACGGACGGCATGTGACTCCGATGAAAAGAACACGGTTTGTGGGGGAAAAGGGCGAAGACGTAGATGGAATGAAGGAAGGATAAGAGAACGGTTGAAGAGGTTAGAGGGATGGAAGAATAGATGGAGATTCGACGGAGAAAAAGGGAGGAGGAGGGCAGACTGAGTATGATATGAAGGTCAGAGGGAGAAGAAAAGCATAGGAGGGAAATAGGAAGGACAGAATGAGAAGAGAAGGAGGAAAGGAAAAGAGAAAAAACAGACGGATGCGTGAAGGACAAAAAGAGAAGAGAAGGATCGAATAAGAATAAGGGAACAGAAGGACTGAAGGAGAGTAGAGGGGCAGAAGAAGGGCTGAAGGAGAGGCAAAGGACAGAAGAGAAAGAGGGAAGAAGAAGAGAAACACAGATTGAGATTACGAAAGAAGGAGAAGAAAAGGGCTGAAGAAGAACAAAAGAGTAGAGGAGAGATAGGCAAAAGGAGAATAAAAAGGACAAAAGGATTTGAAGAACAGAAGGAGAGGAAAAGGATAGAAGGAGGAGGAAGAGTCAAAATGAAAGGAGAAGGATAGGAGGCAAATGGGAAGACAGAAGGGGAAAAGAACAGAATGAGAAAAGGACAAAGGGATTACGGGGCAGAAAGAGATTTAAAAGGACAAAAACAGAAGAGAAGGACAGGAGGAAAAAAGATTGAAGGAGTTTTGAAGAGTAAAGACCGAAGAGAAAGATAGAAAGAAGAGTAAAGGATAGACGGAGAAGAAAAGCGATGGAGAAGGAGAGAGGAATGAAATAAATGAAGTAGAGGAAAGGAAGAAAGGAGAGAAAAAAAAACATTCGTGAAGGAACGAAAGAAAAGAGAAAGAACAGAAGGGAAATACGAAACGAGAAGAGAAAGAACATAAGGGAAATGCAAAACGAGAAGAGAAAGAACAGAAGGGAAATACGAAACGAGAAGAACAAGAACAGAAGGGAAATACGAAACGAGAAGAGAAAGAACATAAGGGAAATGCAAAACGAGAAGAGAAAGAACAGAAGGGAAATACGAAACGAGAAGAGAAAGAACAGAAGGGAAATGCAAAACGAGAAGAGAAAGAACAGAAGGGAAATACGAAACGAGAAGAACAAGAACAGAAGGGAAATACGAAACGAGAAGAGAAAGAACATAAGGGAAATGCAAAACGAGAAGAGAAAGAACAGAAGGGAAATACGAAACGAGAAGAGAAAGAACAGAAGGGAAATACGAAACGAGAAGAGAAAGAACATAAGGGAAATGCAAAACGAGAAGAGAAAGAACAGAAGGGAAATACGAAACGAGAAGAGAAAGAACAGAAGGGAAATACGAAACGAGAAGAGAAAGAAGAGAAGGGAAATACGAAACGAGAAGAAGAAGAACAGAAGAAAAATACGAAACGAGAAGAGAAAGAACAGAAGGGAAATACGAAACGATAAGAGAAAGAACAGAAGGGAAATGCAAAACGAGAAGAGAAAGAACAGAAGGGAAATACGAAACGAGAAGAGAAAGAACATAAGGGAAATACGAAACGAGAAGAAGAAGAACAGAAGGGAAATACGAAACGAGAAGAGAAAGAACAGAAGGGAAATACGAAACGAGAAGAGAAAGAACAGAAGGGAAATACGAAACGAGAAGAGAAAGAACAGAAGGGAAATACGAAACGAGAAGAGAAAGAACAGAAGGGAAATACGAAACGAGAAGAGAAAGAACAGAAGGGAAATACGAAACGAGAAGAACAAGAACAGAAGGGAAATACGAAACGAGAAGAGAAAGAACAGAAGGGAAATACAAAACGAGAAGAGAAAGAACAGAAGGGAAATACGAACCGAGAAGAGAAAGAACAGAAGGGAAATGCGAAACGAGAAGAGAAAGAAGAGAAGGGAAATACGAAACGAGAAGAGAAAGAACAGAAGGGAAATACGAAACGAGAAGAGAAAGAACAGAAGGGAAATACGAAACGAGAAGAAGAAGAACAGAAGGGAAATACGAAACGAGAAGAGAAAGAACAGAAGGGAAATACGAAACGAGAAGAGAAAGAACAGAAGGGAAATACGAAACGAGAAGAACAAGAACAGAAGGGAAATACGAAACGAGAAGAGAAAGAACAGAAGGGAAATACGAAACGAGAAGAAGAAGAACAGAAGGGAAATACGAAACGAGAAGAGAAAGAACAGAAGGGAAATACGAAACGAGAAGAGAAAGAACAGAAGGGAAATACGAAACGAGAAGAGAAAGAACAGAAGGGAAATACGAAACGAGAAGAGAAAGAACAGAAGGGAAATACGAAACGAAAAGAGAAAGAAGAATACGAAACGAGAAGAGAAAGAACAGAGGAAATACGAACGAGAAGAAAAAAAAAAGGAAATACGAAACGAGAAGAGAAAGAACAGAAGGAAAATACGAAACGAGAAGAAAAATACAAGAGGGAAAATACGAAACGAGAAGAAGAAGAACAGAAGGGAAATACGAAACGAGAAGAGAAAGAACAGAAGGGAAATACGAAACGAGAAGAGAAAGAACAGAAGGGAAATACGAAACGAGAAGAGAAAGAACAGAAGGGAAATACGAAACGAGAAGAGAAAGAACAGAAGGGAAATACGAAACGAGAAGAGAAAGAACAGAAGGGAAATACGAAACGAGAAGAGAAAGAAGAGAAGGGAAATACGAAACGAGAAGAGAAAGAACAGAAGGGAAATACGAAACGAGAAGAAGAAGAACAGAAGGGAAATACGAAACGAGAAGAGAAAGAACAGAAGGGAAATACGAAACGAGAAGAGAAAGAACAGAAGGTAAATACGAAACAAGAAGAAAAAAATAAAACAGAAAGGAAATACGAAACGAGAAGAGAAAGAACAGAAGGGAAATACGAAACGAGAAGAGAAAGAACAGAAGGGAAATACGAAACGAGAAGAGAAAGAACAGAAGGGAAATACGAAACGAGAAGAGAAAGAACAGAAGGGAAATACGAAACGAGAGAAAAAAAACAGAAAGGAAATACGAAACGAGAAGAGAAAGAACAGAAAGGGGAAGACGAAACGAGAAGAACAAAGAAAGAAGAGAAATAAGAAACGAAAAGAGAAAGAACAGAAGGGAAATACGAAACGAGAAGAAAAAGAACAGAAGGGAAATACGAAACGAGAAGAGAAAGAACAGAAGGGAAATACGAAACGAGAAGAGAAAGAACAGAAGGGAAATACGAAACGAGAAGAGAAATAACAGAAGGGAAATACGAAACGAGAGAAAAAAAACAGAAAGGAAATACGAAACGAGAAGAGAAAGAACAGAAGGGAAATACGAAACGAGAAGAGAAAGAACAGAAGGGAAATACGAAACGAGAAGAGAAAGAACAGAAGGGAAATACGAAACGAGAAGAGAAAGAACAGAAGGGAAATACGAAACGAGAAGAGAAAGAACAGAAGGGAAATACGAAACGAGAAGAGAAAGAACAGAAGGGAAATACGAAACGAGAAGAGAAAGAACAGAAGGGAAATACGAAACGAGAAGAACAAGAACAGAAGGGAAATACGAAACGAGAAGAGAAAGAACAGAAGGGAAATACGAAACGAGAAGAGAAAGAACAGAAGGGAAATACGAAACGAGAAGAGAAAGAACAGAAGGGAAATACGAAACGAGAAGAGAAAGAACAGAAGGGAAATACGAAACGAGAAGAGAAAGAACAGAAGGGAAATACGAAACGAGAAGAGAAAGAACAGAAGGGAAATACGAAACGAGAAGAGAAAGAACAGAAGGGAAATACGAAACGAGAAGAGAAAGAACATAAGGGAAATGCAAAACGAGAAGAGAAAGAACAGAAGGGAAATACGAAACGAGAAGAGAAAGAACAGAAGGGAAATACGAAACGAGAAGAGAAAGAACAGAAGGGAAATACGAAACGAGAAGAAGAAGAACAGAAGGGAAATACGAAACGAGAAGAGAAAGAACAGAAGGGAAATACGAAACGAGAAGAAGAAGAACAGAAGGGAAATACGAAACGAGAAGAGAAAGAACAGAAGGGAAATACGAAACGAGAAGAGAAAGAACAGAAGGGAAATACGAAACGAGAAGAAGAAGAACAGAAGGGAAATACGAAACGAGAAGAAAAAGAACAGAAGGGAAATACGAAACGAGAAGAGAAAGAACAGAAGGGAAATACGAAACGAGAAGAGAAAGAACAGAAGGGAAATACGAAACGAGAAGAGAAAGAACAGAAGGGAAATACGAAACGAGAAGAGAAAGAACAGAAGGGAAATACGAAACGAGAAGAGAAAGAACAGAAGGGAAATACGAAACGAGAAGAGAAAGAATAGAAGGGAAATACGAAACGAGAAAAAAAATAAAAACAGAAAGGAAATACGAAACGAGAAGAGAAAGAACAGAAGGGAAATACGAAACGAGAAGAGAAAGAAAGAAGAAATAGAACATACGAAACGAGAAGAGAAGGAAAATACGAAAGAATACGAAACGAGAAGAGAAAGACAGAAGGGAAAACGAAACGAGAAGAAAGAACAGAAAGAAAGAAGGGAAATACGAAGGAAAGAACGGAAATACGAAACGAGAAGAGAAAGAAAGAAGGGAAACGAAACGAAAGAAGAAAAGAAAGAACAAAGAAGAAATACGAAACGAGAAGAGAAAGAACAGAGGGAAATACGAAACGAGAAGAGAAGGAAAGAGAAAAACGAAATAACGAAAGAGAAAGAATACGAAAGAGAAAGAAGAAGAATGAAACGAGAAAGAACAGAAGGAAAACGAGAAGAGAAAGAACAGAAGGGAAATACGAAACGAGAGAAGAAAAAGAGAGAACAGAAGGGAAATACGAGAAAAGAGAAGAGAAAGAACAGAGGAAATACGAACGAAACGAGAAGAAGAAAAAGGAAATACGAAACGAGAAGAAAAGAACAGAAGAAATACGAAAACGAGAAGAGATAAGAACAGAAGGGAAAACGAAACGAGAGAGAGAAGGGAATAGAAGGAAAAGAACGAAGGGAAAAACAAAGAAAGAAAGAAAACGAGAAGAGAAAGAACAGAAGGGAATACGAACGAGAGAAGAAAGAAATACAGAAGGGAAAGAAGACGAAACGAACAGAGAGAAAACAAGGAAATACGAAACGAGAAGAGAAAGAACAGAAGGAAATACGAAACGAGAAGAAAGAACAGAAGGGAAATACGAACGAGAAAGTACGAAACGAGAAGAAAGAACAGAAGGGAAATACGAAACGAGAAGAGAAAGAACAGAAGGGAAATACGAAACGAGAAGAGAAAGAACATAAAGGAAATACGAAACGAGAAGAGAAAGAACAGAAGGGAAATACGAAACGAGAAGAGAAAGAACAGGTGGGAAATACGAAACGAGAAGAGAAAGAACAGAAGGGAAATACGAAACGAGAAGAGAAAGAACATAAGGGAAATACGAAACGAGAAGAGAAAGAACAGAAGGTAAATACGAAACAAGAAGAGAAAGAACAGAAAGGAAATACGAAACGAGAAGAGAAAGAACAGAAGGAAATACGAAACGAGAAGAGAAAGAACAGAAGGGAAATACGAAACGAGAAGAACAAGAACAGAAGGGAAATACGAAACGAGAAGAGAAAGAACAGAAGGGAAATACGAAACGAGAAGAACAAGAACAGAAGGGAAATGCGAAACGAGAAGAGAAAGAACAGAAGGTAAATACGAAACAAGAAGAAAAAAATAAAACAGAAAGGAAATACGAAACGAGAAGAGAAAGAACAGAAGGGAAATACGAAACGAGAAGAGAAACCCAGAAAGAAAACAGAGAAACCAAAAAAAAGCGACGTTACCTTTAAGAGCGATAAACCTGACGAAGAAACAGGTGTCCTTCAGCAGGCGACGATGCATGGGAAGATTTACTCCGAAAGGGAACCTCTTTTTCCTCGGCGCTCTGAATAAAGAGTAGCTGTAACCCTTAAAAAGGAGGGGGATTTGCATTTACTGAACTCGAGTCGATCCGAAAGTGCGTCGATCTGCTAAGTACTTTGCAAAGTGCTAAAAGCTTTCGCCACTGTCCGTCGTCGACCGAGATCCGTTCAAGAAGAGGATGCTCATGTCTTAGAGATGGATCAAATGCATATGCAATGCGTCTCTTCAAGCAGTTCCTCGCACGAAACTGAACGTGACGGATTAAGAAATGAACCCAAAGCACATGTGAAATGACTTCCATCGACAGCAAAGGGGATACGGGAGTTCCGTGACACCTCAATTTTTTTTTTTTTTTTTTTTTTTTTTTTTTTTTTTTTTTTTTTTATAAGCACATAAAACTCTGTCACTTCCAAATTGATTCACTAAAATAACTGTTACTTCACTCGCAAATGCTCCACAGATTTCAAGGAACATGATAGTGAAATCAATTATATGAATAATGTTTAAATGATAATGGAATGGTGATGTATGACTATTGGTGATGATAAAAATAATAACAACAATGATATTGATAACATTAAAGATTATGATAACAAAAGCAACAGCAATATGATTAGCAATGGTAATAATAACAATGATGATAAAATGATAATAAGAATATCGTGTTTTTAGAAATATAATTGAATTATTGAGATTAGATAGCTTACGAAGCCTGTAAATCCACAACAATAACAATAATGATGATGATTGTATAATAATGATAGGGATGATAATGAGGATGATAACAACAATGATATTATATGATGATGACGATAATGACAACAGTAGTAAAAACAACAACAATGTATATGTGTAAATATGTGTGTCATTGGGTATGTGTGTATGTTTGTGTGTGTCTAAGTATATGTGTGTGTGTGTGCTTGTGTAGTGAGTGTGCACTTACCTTTTCAAAAATATAGTTGAACTATGTAAATATCCTCTCTAGATTGCCAAGGTTATGCCTCCTCAAAAAATTAATGAATAACCCATGATTAAGAAAGAGTAGCGTAAATGATATCCTTTTAATTACGATTAATAAGAGCAATTGGTCTAAAAAATATGAATGAACTTTTCTACCGGAGGGGGTGCTGTGAGAATGCCATTTCAATCAAAGTTTTTAAATTATTGTAGTTCATTTGTAGGATGGTTGTATTATCATTATGTTGATTAGCAATGTTTTTTTTTTATTACCATTGTTATTATCATTTATATCATCAATATCATTACTGTCATTATCATCATTACTATTGTTATCACCATCATTATGATCATTATCTTTATCATTCCATTATCATTAACAGTACTGTTATCATCATCATTTTTTCATAACTCTCATTATGGTGATAAAACAACTACAACAATACTACTACATCTACTACTGCTAATACAACAGCTACACTAACGATCATAATAACATCGATAAAAAGGATACCAACAATAGTAAAAAAAAAAAAAAAAAAAAAAATCCATAAAAAAAATCCATAAAAAAAACGTATATTCTTTTTAACACACTTCAGCAAACCGCATTAGTCCAGTTGGGAACATTGTCAATGCTGTGAAAATATTTATACATTTTGGGTATTTTGCATTAACTGGCTTAAACCCGCAGCCTACGCTCTCACAACATAACAAGCTCCCGACCTCCGCAAATCATAATATAGGATGTTGAGTGCTTAATAATTCTTTTATCACTGGCTGGACTTTTTGCCGAGTGATTTGTGATGGTTTTGATGCATTATCATTGTTGATGTTGTTGGTTGTGGTGGAGGTAGGGGTGTCAGCAATATGATTTTATTGTTGTTGTGGTTATTTTCATTACTTTTTTGTTATCATAATGATGGCAATGAGGATAATAATGATAATGATAATAATGATAATAACAATGATATTAATCAGTAAGATTATTGTCATCATTATTATTTTCATTACTGTTATTAGTAGTATGATAATAATGATAATGATAATGATGATAACAATGATACTAATTGTCATTATTATTATCATTATTAGTATTTTCATTCTCATTACTACTAGTGATGTTATCATTATTATTATTATTATTAATATTATCATTATTATCATTATTATTATTATCATTATTATTATTATTTTCATTAGCATCATTATTATTATCATAATCATCATTATTGTTATTATCATTATCATTATCATTATTACTATCATAATTATCATTACTATTATTATCATCATGCTTATTATCGTTATTGTTATAATCAACATTATCATTGTTATTATCATCATATTTGTCATTATCATCATTATTGCTATCATTATTATCATCATATTTATCATTATAATTCTTACAATGGTTATTATCCAACTTTATTACCCTTCAAATTGTTAATAGTATCATTTTATTATTATCATAATAATTATTATCCTCATTATGATAATCATTATCATCATCGTTATTAGTATCTCTAACTGCAAGTGTCATTATATGCATTATCATTATCGTCATTGTAATTAGTATTATTATCATTGATTTTATTATTATTATTATTATTATTACTATTATTATTAGTAGTAGTAATAGCATTATCTACACTATCACAATTTTTACCATCATTGTCATCATGATTATCATTAATCTTGTTATTACCATACTTGTAATTATCATCATCATTATCATGATTATCATTGTTGCTTAAATCATCATCAGTAGTTGTATCATTATTATCATTACCGATCATATTATTACTATCATCATCATCATCATTATCATATTATCATTGTTA
>NW_028234408.1:21669523-21672023 GCF_977035675.1 Penaeus japonicus
CAGCGAGGATCCGATTCTAGACGCAGCAATATATCAAGTGAACATATGCTATAACAGCATGTAGGTATCCATGTAAAATGAGAGAGAGATATAGGAGCCTGCGATACAAATTACGTGTGTGCTGTGCGCGAATGTGATCCGGATGTGTGTGTTCGATTTTTTGCATATATGTAAGCCTGAGTTATTGTATGTGTATGTGTGAGTTTGTGGTTTTGTGTTTGAGTGTTGAGTTTGCATGTGTTTGTACACGCATGTTTTTGCATTTGTGTGTGTGTGTGCGCGCGCGCGCGCGTGTGTGTTTATGTATGTACATGTGTAATTCTACGTCTGTGGTTATATATGCGCACATGTGAGTTTGCCCAGAATGTGCACGTTTCAAATTATATCTGTCTGTATTTGTGCAGCAAAATGGGGACTTTCTCATTCCACATATAATTATTAAGACATGAGAGACCTCCCTGGCCGAAAAGCTATTCCACCCCGACGCCCTCCCCGCCTCCTCTCCATTCCACAAGGTCGCAACTATAGACAGATGGTATCTTAAACCATTCATCACCACCTGTGCTTTAATTATGCTGCACCGGTACCTGCTGGGTATATCGCATTAATTACTATAATGAAATACGGAAGGTATACGAATTAATTACACCTTTTCACACTTCTCCTCCGCCGCTCTGCACTCCCTCACCGCGGGGGGTGGGGGTAGGGGCTCAAGTTATCATCCCTGAGGTATTCATCTTGCAACAGCATTTGATACGCTGTTGGTAGTGAAGGCTGGGTCTTAGCTCCCTCTTCTCCGCCTTCGCCTTTTTCCTCTTTGCCTTCCTCGTCTTCTTTTTCTTCTCTCTTATTTTCTGCTTTACAGGCGTTTCTTCTTCTTTTTCTTTTTCTTAAACATCATCATCATCATCATCATCATCTCATTGTTGTTGTTGTTGTTCTTCGTTTTCCTCTTCTTTTTTCCATCTACTTTCCTTTTCTATCTTCATCATCATCATCATCCCCTCCACTCACTTCATTTCCCTTCGTCATATCCTTTGATTCTTCTCCGCTTGCAACATTTTTTTTTTATAAGTACAGTCGAAAAAAGAATCCTACTTGTGTTAAATATCTTGCACCCTCTTTTGCAATACTGAATATTGCAAAATACACGAAGTGGAGGCGAGAAGATAAAACAAATCCATACCATTTTCTATGGTCTTATTACACGCCCGAACAATGATTATCATTTGCGCAAGTTACTGGATTCATTAACATAGCACCGGCGTTATTGCTTTCAGGAGGAATGGAATGTTAATGAACACTAACATTGGCATTGCCGTTATCGTACTTATGTTGCACTCTTCCTCATGGGCATGGATACCATGTGCGTACAGTACACACGTACACAAACTTATATATGTATATATATTTATATATATACATATATATATTATACATGTATGTAATACACACACACACACACACACACACACACACACACACATATATATATATATATATATATATATATATATATATATATATATGTATACACATATGTATATATATGTATATATATATTTGTGTATTCATATATATATATATATGTATATGTATATATATATATATATATATATATATATATATATATATAAATATATATGTATATACATACATACATATATATGTATATATAGATTTGTGTATTCATATATATATATGTATATATGTATATATATACATATATATATATATACATACACACACACATTTAATCACACACACACACATGCGCGCGCGCGCGCGTGCACATTTATACAAATATATACATACATATATATATTTATATATATATATATAAATATATATATATGTATATACACACACACACACACACGCACACGCACACACTTACATATGCATGTACATAAATATACACATGTACAAAGAGAAAGACGAAGACAGAGAGAAAACAAAAAACTCTAGTCAAAGAGAGAAAGAAGAAGAGTGAAGAGAGACGAACGAGAAAAGGGAGACGGCGAGATGACGAAGCCACTCAAACCCGCAGCGCCCTCCTCCGTCGCCGCCAGTCCTCCGGGAGGCGCGCGAAGGAGCCGACAGCGGGCCGCGTCGCCGCACCGACCGCAGACGCCTCGACTTTACTCCGTACTTGGAGCTCCTCTTTAGATAAATCTCGAGCGCGGCATTATGTCAACGGGAAGAATCACCGTGAAACGTATTAATCAACGGGATGGGGTTGTATCGCCTTCAAGCCCCTTCCTCTTCCTGGCGAAGAAGGGGCTGAGCTATGGACCTGGGACCCTTGGATAACATGCTTCTAGTAACTAGCGTGTTCCTGCTAACTGACTAGTTCATGGTAATCAACTTGTTCCTGGTAATTAATATGTTTCTGGTAACTAGTATGCCTCTAGTAAATAACTTGTTCCTGGTAACTAAACTGTCCCTGGTAATTAGCTTGTTTCTGCTAACTGGTAAGTAACACGATACTGCTAGCTAA
>NW_028234408.1:21694523-21702023 GCF_977035675.1 Penaeus japonicus
AAAGGGATGCTCAATGTAACAACCCCTTTATATCGGTCATCCTGGAGCAATTTCAAAACAAAGTTGTTTTTTATTACACATAACTAATATCGATATATAAAAGTATCACACTTAAAAAATTACTTAAAAATCGATCGCTAGGTACCTGATAGTATGATAGGGTTTTATGGGAATAGGTCTCTCTGTAAGGGCGGTTCTGTTCCGTACTAGGGATGTGATGACGTGCCCTTTTTAAAATTAGATTGGTTGATAGCGGAAACAGACCAGTTTTACGGAAACAGACCAGTCGAATTTTACACTTGAAGGAAAGATTTCATGTTCAAATATACGTTAGATATGAGGGGGCTTAGCTTAATAAGGATCATATAATCCACACAGGATGATGCAATATAAATCACTTTATTTAAATAAAGTACCACAAAGGTTTACACGTAACTTATCTTGTAAAAAATGTCGGTGGAAGAAAATAATGATAAAAAAAGTTGCCGATCCGTCTGCTGCTCTGCCTCTTGACTCCGTCTCTCCGTCCGTTGTTGTGTCCGTCTTGCTGCTAGTCCTCTCTCTGCGACCTCCCTCACCTGACCCGAGCCCGAGGTTGTCCCGACATTCCAGCTGAACGACCTCGTATGGTAGTTCCAAGCGGCCGAGTGGATGGGAGGATACTCGACGGGTCCTTCGGGAACATTTATGATGTCAACTCTTTAAACTTTGTTGTTTCCGTATCACTACGTCTCTTTAGCAACCCAGAAATAATGAATTTTATTAAATAATAATAATGAATTTTATTAAATAATGCATATTTGCAACAATTACTTAAACAAACAGAAAGCCATTTACAGAAAAAAAACAATGAAATTAAAAGAAAACGTACATAAAACTAAGGGCACTAGCAAACTCACTTCACTATGCTCCATTATCAACATCCCTGTGAGGGTTGTCTTAGTCTGTCGTAACTGACAACCCAGCACAAGATAGGTGGTTATGCCAGACACAGGGTTAGAACATTACAGGTTTATTCCATAACGCAGATAGTCTGCCGTTATGGTGCACGAAAGATATATTCACTACAGCACAATGATCACAGCAATAAACAATATCACAACACGTGTAAACAGGCGGAGTAATCAGGCGTCATGGTAGCGCAGTCGATCCCCGGTCTGTCGGTGTAAAAACTAAACTGGAACTCCCACCGAAGTGGAAGGGGACAGTTAAGTTAGACAAAGAGTTGAGGTGAAGAAAAACAGTCAGGAAAATGAAGGAAAGTCGTAGTTATAGTAGTGGGAGGACGAAACTCCCTGTCTGACTTGTTAATTTTCTGAAATGTCATGTCCACTCAAAACCTTCAGGGAGGCCTGCCAGGTCGGAAGGGGAAAAGTCTTTGTTGATTGTAGATGATCTTGTTATCTGTGGGGGTGAGTAAGTTGAAGAGGGTTGGGAGGAAGGGGTCTGGAACTTGGGTTGGGGTTAAGGATTCTTTATTATTTATTGAATAAATTAAATTAGTAAAAAACAAAAAAGATGTTAATTTTTTTTTTGAAGCGTGAGAAAGCGGAAGAGGAAGTGGTGAAAGGAGCTGGAGAGATAGTGAAAAGAAACTTGGGAGGAGATAAAGTGAGAGTTAGAAAGTTAAGTACAGTGAAGAGAGTATTAGCTTTTTATTTAGGAGAAGGAAGTTGAAGTGAATAATGGAAGTGTGTAAAGTGAAGAGGAAGTGATGAAGGGAGCTGGAGGGATAGTGGAAATGAAATTTGCGAGGAGATAAAGTGATAGAAGGAAAGCTGAGAAAGGTGGAGAAAGGAGAAAAGATAAGTTGTAAGACCAGGAGAAAGAAGTCAGAGAATAGCTTGCATGTGCGCCCTTAGTAGCTGAACAAAGCCCCGGGTCAACCCCTCGGGAGGCAGCCAGAAACCAGAACACCTAGCAGGCTATTTTTAAAGTTTTTTTTTTGTTTATACATTTTTACATCTTCTGGCTCCCATCCTGCTTATATGGGAGGCTTCGCATCCGCCGTCCCCCGAATCTTGTCCCCACGGCGGGCACTCAGGAAGGCAGTCAGGAATGTACGGGGCGTGACAATCGAGGGATTAAGCTCGTTCTGAGGGTCTAAGGTACTTGGAAAAGCAAACATGAGTAAACCACCCATCACTCAAAGTTAACCTGACCTGGCGATTGCCTCACTAGTTAATAGTAAGAAAACGCATATATTTGTATATGGATCTATTGCTGTAATTAATATCTTATATAAGCATAATATATCAATCTCACAATCCCTCTGCAGAGATTCCCTGGCGAGACACTCACCGAACGGACGCCTCTGACTGAGACAGAGACTGAGCCCAGCGTGGATCAGGATACTCTCCTTAACTAATATAATCGATTGTTGGGAAGAAAGATTTTAGAAGAAAAAAAACTAGAAAAAAACATACAATCATACATTGATTGATGGCATAGCAAATAATGGCTATATATCAAATTCCTTGACCTCCCTTCTATACTTTGAAAAAGCAAATTAATCAACTAGTAGGGGATAGTTAGAAATGGAAGAAGGATGAAATTCAGCAAGATCAAATTGATCCGTTGGATGCGGGTCATCCATGCTCTTGGTTGGACTACAACGCGGGCACCGGTGCTACTTGCGAGGCACACCAGGCGGGTTTCATTTCAGAGGGAGGGAGCGGAGTGCCAAACATCCAGGCCTTTCTAGCTCTCTTTCGTTAACTTGATATCATACCGGAGTCTTTTCTTGTATCTATATATATATATATATATATTTATATATTTATATATATATATTAATATTTACATATATATCTTTTTTTTTTTTTTTTTTTTTTTTTTTTTTTTTTTTTTTTGTTTATATGTGCCATGCGACAGACTTCTCAATTTCACAATCACTTTAAATAAAGAGAGCATATCAATTCATTATATTATTTACACTTAGTCTGACAGTAGTATAACAGTTCTGCGGGAGATCAAAAAACTGTTCACCCGCGTCGGCACGTTCACATCACCCATGTCCAACAGACTAATTGCTTGTAACCTGTAGGTATGTGTGGACGACAGTCTATGTGTATGCTAATGTCTGTAAGTTTGCGTGCAAAAATATGAAAATCAAACCAAGGAATATCATGTTGATTTAGCATAATCAGTGTGTGAAAATACCCTGATGAAAACAGGAGCATTGAATCCTGCCTAGACCCAAGCCAAAATTCATCACTGATATTGACTAAAACCGCATTTTGACTTTCCTTCAGCCGTTCACTCGACATCAGTGAGGTGTGAGATCAGCGACACTGCAGGTCTTCTAAACCTTCTCAATCGGTTCGACCACCCCTGGTTCCTGGCCTACAGACGCTGATATGAAGGGCCTTTATAATCATCCCACAAACGGTGTAGGCAGGTCCACTAACACCAAAACTGCACCACATATCTCGTAGAATTCCGTCAATGGACATACGACCCACAAGATCACTGACGCCAATCAAGCATACATATTCAACTGTGACAATGAGGACGGCATCAACGTCATCATGGAGGATAGTGACATGGACCTAACAACATGTCTGAGCGCTCTAGAGTGTCATGTCACCAGGGGAGAGAACCAAGAAGCCTCCTCTTATCATGAAAACAACCATCTAATAAAGAAAAGTTATGCAAATTTATGAAAAACTTTCTCGGTCCTACGACTAGGATAGAAAAGCAACTGCCTCTTCACCTAAGCACCTGATGATAATCCTCATAGAAGATTTTATACTCTCAGCAACCTTTGAAGTTACAGCTCCAACTCCTTAAACCACAAATAGCATTCTAATGGCCACATCTCTTTCTAGATTTTACGAGTCTTCTGAAGATATCCATGTTTCTGCTCTGTGGATATATTATCAATATGGGATAAGAGACACAGACGCGGGCGCATGTTACAAGGAGAGAATTAAACATACTCCATTCAGAATAGATAGACATAGGGTAGGCAACGTGGGACCACACTCACTCAGCCTTAACCACTGGCACACTCTAGCTGTGTCAGTCTCACCTGCCTCGGTCAGGGGATCGTCCCGGCTCGACTGCGCCTCTTCCTTTTGGCTCCTTACTGTGATCTGCTCTCCCGGTCGTTCACTCCGGTCCTTGCCTATCCATTACATTACTCAACGAATTGTACCTGATTAGCGGCAATAGAAATAAGGAACCGTATTTGTTTGTAATTACACAACTGCAGACACACAACTTGATTATGGTAAGAGAGAAATATACAGGTAGATAGAGGAAGTAAAGATAGGAGAGAGAGATCAGTCGCACAGCTTCTGTTTGTTCTGGGAGCCAATGGACTCAGTGGTGTTGGAGAGTGAATGGAAGGTGCGAGCTTGGTGCCTAACCCTTTCATGTCCTGACACGTCGGTTACAAGCTCCCAAAAGTGGCCCATCAGCAGGCCATATCCTTGCCCACTTACCCACTCCCCAACGTCACTGCAGGGCACTCTCTGTTAGAGTGAATTTCTTCCGTAAATTTCTCTCGCCGACGATATTAAATGAATTGTGTTTTTTTTTTCATTTTACCTGCGCTTTGTATACTCTTGATTTATTATTGCAGCTTCGGTAAGTAGTATGGTGTATTCTCTAAATATTATACAAAATTAGATTATAAAATTCGTTTAAAAATACGATTTTGTTTTAGACCGTGTGCAATTCTTAATCGCCTCCGCCCTGTTTTCATTTCCAGGCACATCTCAATCAAGATTGTCACTTACTTCTCGGATTTGTCTTTATAGTTTTGATAGCAACTCGATATAATACTCGGTTATTGTTATGCACTTTATTATTTTCATTAGTAATTGTTAATGTTGTTTAAACACTTGGCGAATTCAGATACTGATGTTCTCTCCGTCTGACTTGGAATTAATTCCTGCTTTAATCTTTTCCCTGTTAATTGCCTTTCGTATTTTTTATATCTATTGCCATTATCATTGTGAAATCATATACTCTTTACACTTCTTGATCTTTTCGACGTTTATATAAAATGTCATTCCAGATTCTTCTTTTTGTGATTTTCATTGCTTAGAATCGCTTACTTATTTATATTTAGTCGAACTAGAACTCGTATTTGAATTTCTTTGTTGCATTTATGGCATCACACACTTGGACTGGATTATACGCTTACTCTTATCAGTTATTTGCACCTTAAAATGTTCCGATGGATAACCTAACCCTGGATTTCGACCGCATTTCAAATAGCCTGAGAATCAATACTAGTGTTCTTTAAAGCCGAGTCAGTTGATGCAGTACTCAAAGTTCATGTCCTTGCCGATGTCCTGCCGTCTTCTGTCGATGGCCTTTGCAATCCTTCTGATGCCCAGCAACAGCTCTTCTGATATCCTGTTGCAGCCCTGTTGACTGACTGTTGCAATCCCCCTAACGAATGCACTTTTCCCTTCCCCTCTTCACGCCGCCACGCAGCCAGGACCTGTCTCATACCAAGCTATTCATCCCTCGTTCTTCAGTTCATATGTCTTTACTAAAACATGGAACTAGACTTTTCCCCATGCCAACCACTGCGACAGTATCACAGTGAGAGCAGAGACAAAGGACCATTAGGAGTAACAGAGACTTTACCTATCACAGGGATCATGGTCTCATACCAGCACGTACCCAAAATGGTCTCTAGATATTCATTCCAATGAAGTCATGTTTCCGCCTGAAGGTTTCGCCAAGACCGCCATGCCTAATAGCAACTACGCCAATGGGAGAGAGAGAGAGAGAGAGAGAGAGAGAGAGAGAGAGAGAGAGAGAGAGTGAGTGAGTGAATGAGTCAGTGAGTGAGTGAGAGAGAGGAGTGGGTGAGTGAATGAGTCAGTGAGTGAGTGAGAGAGAGGAGTAAGTGAGTGAGAGAGAGAGAGATCGTCAAGACGGTCGTCAGAGCTCCTGGTCTGTTTATTTTTTTTGTTTTCAATATTTTCACCTTGTTATAAATTCAGCTTCTTGATTATTTTTTTGTATATTTATCTATAAATGTCCAAAGAAGCAAATGGTAACATAATATACTAAGCTACGTACTGGATGACTTTAAAAATTGTACATTTGTATAAACAACATCATATCAAAAGTTCGTTGACATTTGACCGCTTGACCTCTCTCTCCCTCCCCCAGGTCGTAACGGTCGTCGTGACGGTCCTGTCCAATTGTTTGCACTTGATTGCTCTTTAAACATATGTATCTCCTCTGCCGCAGAGTCCCATTTGTCCATGCAAGTTGATGTAATGAACCCTGCGGGTTAATTCACAAAGGGGTCCATTTAGATGGATATGAATCAATGCTGGACAGGGTAAGGCAAAACTATCCAATAAAATATCTTTCCGATTTCTGATTAGGTATAGGGAATAAGGCAGGCTCTCTTCCTGCCACTGATAGGTGTAGGATCAGGTTCCCGAAAGGGAAGTTTTCATGTTAACCTGCAAGTCCATCTTGGCAACGAAATTCCATAAAACGAGGAACTAGGTGGTTAAAACTTGAGGTCCTATGAGTACGTGGAACGTAGGCAGAATTGAATTTATTTATCGTCTGTAAATGTTTATATTGCATAGAGCTACAAGCTGTATAATTAATAATTGTATGCTTGGTGCATTGTATGTCTACTTCATTCTGTGAATCATATAAGTTTTCATATATTCCTGTAATTTTGCTTATTACACGAATACTAAAAATACAAAAAATAACAATAATAATAAAAATAAAAAAATTGTTTATATTTTATTTATATAATTTTGCTCTGCAATTTTGTGTTAAATATCCTTGGATAAAGAGGATGACAAACAACAATAGTTATCACCAACACAAGATCGAAAGGCCAAGTGGACTCTCTGGATTCAGACCGGGCAACTGGTGTTCAATCTGTGGCAAGAAGTCTCAGCCCGAGTCTGACAAGAAATGCCTCATAGAGAATTGTCCTAATTCTTGTCACGTAAGATGTCTCAGGGAAGACACTAGCTACAACTGTGAGAAGACTGGACACCTCAGGGCTCTAATTGGAATAACTGATCCAGTTACATTCTATGAACATAGAGCTGTAAGTTATGATGTAGATGCAGCGGACTCTTTAATCCAAGAGGAAGCTGACGACCTAGAACCTCTTTCCAGAGAACAGCTCCAAACTCTAGTCAGGCAACTGCAATCGGAGTTAACATCTACGAAAGCACAGTTATCCCGCTTTCAAAATGTAATGAGAGATTTGCCAGAAAAATGAAGCATCATAGTAGATGCTCTCTCCAGCATTGACACTCTCACTCATCTCAACCCAGTCCAACACAGGCGGAGTCCAACACAAGTCAATTGCTTACATGGCTCGTGCCAACAAAATTGACCAGGAATGGGAAAGACATATTGAAGAGAATGAGGAACAATATACATGGTAGACATCTGAGCAAACAAAGAAATTAAAGAGTGTGAATTCTAAAAGTGACGCATGTAGACACCCACAACATCAAATTAAAGGAAATCAGACTTCACGAA
>NW_028234408.1:21721415-21723915 GCF_977035675.1 Penaeus japonicus
TTTATGATAAATGGAAATTGTTATAATACATAAAGAAAAGAAAGACATTTGCTTCATGTTTCATCGTATATTTGCAACTGACAGTTTAAGAAATTTAGTTTTGAAATTATTATTGAAGTATGTGACAGAGAATATACCTGTCTTGTTTGACACCTGATGCGTCCCCTTCAGCTTGCAGGGGAGATAGCCATTATGGATGATTCCACGAAGCGTTTTATGAAGAGAAACATATATTATAATTGCATTTGAATTGGACGTTTAAACATTTTAATTTGCGAATGTGTGAGGTGATGTTGTCGAACTTACTTTAATTACGTAATACAACTCTCACAGCAAGATTTTGTAATCTTTGTGCTTTCTGAATCTGGATTTTGTTAGTTGAGCACCAAACATTTGAACAATATTAATGACGCGTAGAGCTAGTGTTTGCACAACCGCGATTCATGCTTCAGCAGTGGTTTGATTTCTTTATGTCATTGATATATATAACTGCTTTCATATGTATGTTGTTAACGTGAATTTCAAGTGTCATATATCTACTTAAGTGTACTTTTTTTATCCTAGAAAAGGGCTCGGGTTGATAAAACGGCCTTCGAATTCTGTGGTTGTGTTTAAAGGGATTCTAGCTACGTTTTGCAGACTACCTATGAAAATACATTGTGTTTTAGGTGGGTTTATCTTAAGGCCATTGATTTTAAAATATCTATTTGCATTTATAAGAGTAAGTGCAATGTTTCTTATCAATGCGTTTACACCATTTCCTGAGTCCCTATGAAGTAACTGTGATTCCTAGGCGTATTGCACCAGAAGGCAGTTATAGGCTATGGTTAATAGATCATTCACTAAGATTGTGAATTGGATCGGGCCTAATATAAAACCTTCTGGAACACCAAAATATATTGTTTGTTTTGATGATACACTCTCATCAATTCTGACCGATTGGGTTCTAGTACCTGGATAACTGCCAGACCAATAGGTATCAATCGGTATGATTTTATGGTTGACACTAAAAAAAATCTTTGGAAAGGTCGTGCAGTTCACCTCATTGTTGTCCGTGCTATTATAAATTTCATCTGTAATATGTAGAGGAGCTGTTTCTAAAGTCAGTAATAATACCAGTAATAATAATTATAACACAACAATAAAAATACCAATGATAATGACAATAATGATGATGATGATAAAAATGGTGATAGTAATAATAATATAAATGGTGAAAATGACGATAATAATGACAAGAATCAAAGGAAGATAACATTGATAACGACAGCTCAGATATAATAATAATAAAGGTAACACCGATGGTAATATTTACAAAAAGCATGACAATACTGATAATGATAGCGATAATACTGATTCTTATGATAGCACGATAGCGACAGTAAAGGAAATGTTATCCCGATTAGAACACCGATAGTAATAGTTATTCTATAGTGTGTGATAATAACAACGACTATGATCATGAAAATGATAATGACACCGCTTTTATCACTACTGATTGGCACTGTAAATAAAGGAAATGATGATCATGACAATAGGGTAATAATAATAATAATGATCATAGTTATGATTGTGATGCAGTTAACATTGTTGATAAGATCCATTTCAACGATAGTATTAACATTATGGATATTGATGATAATTGCAACAGCAATTGTAAAATCATGCAATAGTGATATGTTAATAAATGATAATACTAGCCGCCGAAGAGATGAAATAGCATACGTCAATAGCATTTATAATGTTATATATAATAAACTGCATACATTGTCTATTTCTCGAGATGATTAAAATGCAAACACAGATACTTAAACACACATAGAGAAACACTGCAATATGTTTGAAACACACACATACAAACAGAAACACAGATTTTAAAAATGTGTTAGCTCGGGATTTGAAAATTGCCTAAGCAAGTCATACAATGTTCGGTTCACCAGATAATTGAAATGCAAGCAAGCGCGCACACACACACACACACACACACACACGCGGGCGAGGGCGCACAGCAATCACCTCGGACGAAACACACACACAATACACGTAGTTAGATCCATTTCCCCCACAGTACGTCCGTCACCTCCATTTCCCTCTTAGCCTCCTTCGCTGGCAGAGCTCACAATTCTTCTTAACATTATCCTTTTTTTTTCTCAATGACCGCTCGTCCAATCAAATTCATACTCAAAACTGCACCTCGTTGGGTTCTGAGCAATACACGTACAATCTTTTATCTTCATGTATTTTTTTCAGTTCTCGAGATGACCAGAATGCAAATGCACACATAATCATACACGATTTATGAAAATGACTATGATAAGGATAGTAATGATAATGATAACAATAATTGTAATGATAGGATAAGGATGATAAGGATGATAGTGAAACTACTAACTATTTTGAAAGTGATTAAATAAAAAATACTAATACAGTAGTGATGATATTAATAACAACAACAATAATAACACTGGTAGCAGGGTTGATTTTGTAGATACAACAATGA
>NW_028234408.1:21736415-21738915 GCF_977035675.1 Penaeus japonicus
TTATTATTACAATCATCATTATTATCATTGTCACTATTATTATCATTATTACTATTATCATTATCATTATTATCATTATTATCATCATCATCGTTTACCTTATTTAAATTTGAATTTGATGTTGTTCGTGATATTGTTCTTTCTTGAAAAGAATATATTCTGCAAAATCTATTTTTTACATCTATCCTATCCAAGCCATACCAATTATTTTTTTTTCTTCTATCATATTTTTATATTTATCTTTTATAAGTCATCCTAGGTCGCTGGAGATGATGTTTCTCCCTCGGTTCAGGTACATCAGGTATTCTCTTTTGTACCTTGTCCACTGTGTTTCTCTCTAGTATTGTTTTTGTTTCATGATGGGAGTAATGCGTCGGATATTCAGCTTTGCCATTCCGCCTTTGGACTATTTCTCTTTTGTACCTTGTCCACTGTGTTTCTGTCTAGTATTGTTTTTGTTTCATGATGGGAGTAATGCGTCGGATATTCAGCTTTGCCATTCCGCCTTTGGACTATTCCGCGGCGGCGAATTTGCGTCGAAAAAAGGTTAGGAAAATAGAACTTGGCGAAGAATTATTGCATAGTCCACCCTCAAGAGAGAGAGAGAGAGAGAGAGAGAGAGAGAGAGAGAGAGAGAGAGAGAGAGAGAGAGAGAGAGAGAGAGAGAGAGATCAGCGAAAAAGAAATAAAAAGACGCAAAAAACATACAAGGGAATTATATCGGGCTCAAGGAAATGGACAGAAACAACAATAAAAAGAAAAAAAAAAAAGAAAGAAAAAAATCGTCATATATACGAGAAGCTTGTGCCAAGAGAACAGTGGAAATATCACAGGCTAACGGGATTATGGCGGTCGCCAGGATGCAAGTTGCATTGCAGGTCAGATGTTTTGGCGTTACATGGATATATGATATCTACAAAAAATATCATATATATCCAATATATATATATATATATATATATATATATATATATATATATATATATATATATATATATATATTTATTCTTTTTTGTTCTCCTCAAGTTAGAAGAAAAAAAAGAACAGGATTCTTCAAAGTTATGATCGCAAGCTAGTAGTCAGAGGGTTACTTTGGATGGTAAAATAGAAGAAAAAAAAGAGAATACACATACGATGGACAAAGTATATTTCCGCAGTTAAGGTAGGTAATAAAAAAAGAACACTTCTCATAGCGAATTAAGAAAGGTGTACAAACCGCTGGTTATTGCACAACGCTGTCCAATCCGGAGCGCGAACGTAATACAGGAAAGCTAAATGGCTGATGATTGTTATCTAAAGAAACTCTGATCTAGAAGACACTCACGCTTAGAAGTCATCAGAGTGCAAGGCGGGAGCGAGTGACCAATCAGATTTCTAATAGTTCCGCGGAAAAAAAGGGTCTTATATCAATCCTTCACAGAACGCTGTGCTTATGATAAGATGTCCGCTCCGCTTTGCGCCTTTTCTATTTGACATTTCCGCCTTCTGTTTTACGAGAGGCGAAGGTGGTAGATTAATCTCTCGAGATGTTTTACTCTCACTACTTATAATGGTAATGGTGATTGGTAGCCTTATCAGATAATGGCTTTGGTAAATTTGAACGGAGATTGGATTCAAAACTTTTTATTGCCCTTTATTTTAATTCGATACTTTCCTTCTTTCTCTCTCACTCTCTGTCTGTCTGTCTCTGTCTCTCTCTGTGTCTTTCTATCACCGTCTTTCTCTCGCTCTCTCTGTCTCTCTATCTACCTCTCTCTCTCTCTATCTATCTCTCTCTCTCTCTCTCTCTCTCTCTCTCTCTCTCTCTCTCTCTCTCTCTCTCTCTCTCTCTCTCTCTCTCTCTGACTGTCTATCTCTCTCTCTACTCCTCCCCCCCCCTCTCTCCCTCTTTTGCCTCCCTCTACCTCTCTCCATGCTCTCACTTCCCCCCCTTTTTTTATCTATTCATCTATGTCTTACTTATCAATTTCTTAGCCGACATGACTAAAATCTCACGCAGATAAATTGCCTTGCTTTCGCGAATCCCAAGCACGAAATCCAGCCAAGCACTGTTATCCGCGGTACAGAAAGTCGAAACAAAATGGAGAAATATCACTTTTATTCAGCTGCTGATAATGACTTCTGATTTTCGAATAAAGAATAAACATATTATTTTCATTTGCTTTTAAAATACTGGATTCTTATAAAAAAAAAGAAAAAAAAAGAAAAAAAACAAAAGAATGATTTTTCTTCAAAACACAATCAGCGACTGCAATGAGTTCAGAAAATTAATTATTTATCTTGGTACTTTTTAAAATTGATATTCCGTTTTGATATCACTTTTTTATACGTGATATGAACTTAATATATTTTGATGACAATGTTTTCTTACATCAGCTCTCGTACATACCAATGGAGAAGATAGTTCACACCAGACGTGCAATCCCACTAATAATTTTAAAAGAAAGAGTAACGCAGTTTTTCAGTGTTAAGAGATTACCGATATGAAGAGTACACCCGT
>NW_028234408.1:21751415-21753915 GCF_977035675.1 Penaeus japonicus
TCATCGGTGACAACGGGAAGGCTGTTGACGGAGATGTAAACCCGAGTTAGATAAACAAAAGAAAATCTCCGCCATAAAACAGACCTTGCCTGCAGTCCTCTGAACCTCAAGACGAACTTCTTCAAAAGAACTGTTTGATATTCTAGCAAGAGCGCGCGCAAAGCATGTGGATTTCATATTCCGACGAAGGCGCTCCTCGAGGAACAGTGATGGAAACTGGCACTGGATTCCGCGAGGACAGAGCAGCCCGTGTGTGGTGCTGAAGGGCTACTTGATATATTCCGTCCTCTTTTCATGACAAAGTTTCATCTCTCGACACATATGAGTGGTTATTTGCAATGGAAATGATAGCACTATTGCGTTATGTGCAATAGAAAATAAGGACAACACACACGAACACACACACAAACACATAGACACATGCACACACACACACACACACACACACACACACACACACACACACACACACACACACACACAAAGATACACACACACACACAAACACACTGTTTACACCTCTCTACATTCGGAAGACTAGTGTATGATTTTTTTATCAAATAACTAGAACCGTGTGCTGGAAGATGACTATCCTTTTACACCAAATGGGTGTTTATCGTAACATATGGTACGATATTTATCCTTTGACGAAAAAAGATCAAGAGAAACGAAAGGTTCTCTAAGTGTTAAGTGACACTGGGAGTAATCCTTGTTAAAAGCCATTCTGAAGGGGGCTTTTGACTCGGAGAGCTGAGTTATAAAAATGCGAAGAGGGGGAAGAAAAAAAGACGATAAAAATTTAATTTAAAAAAGGGAGGGATGAAATCAAATTCGATTAAGCTAAATCATCCTTACATCCACAGTGATTATTTTATTGATAATTGGGTGTATTACAATTTGTTAAAGCTTCGATATGATGCAGATTAAACACACGCAATACAGCGAGGATAAAAAGGGTGTGGATACTGTATTCGGTCTTTGTTTAATTTTATAATTCATCTGTTTTTTTCATAGAAAAGTAATTTCAGATATTGCAGCTGGATTCAGAGTGTGAATGTGATTTATCAAACGAATGAAACAATACTGCTAAAGGCTCTTCTATAAAGTTCATTCAGAACTGATGAACAATTTCTCATTCTCATCAACTACTGATTCCTTTAATTTCGCTTTCATATCCTCGGCTGATGTCTCTAAAATCTCTCTCGTAATAACTGACGATTCTTCTAACATCTCCCTCAATATCAACAATTGTTTTTTTGACTAATTTCTTGCCAACCCAAGATTCGAATATGCCTTCCCCATAAACTATGAATTATCTCATTTCTCTTCCGCATCAGGTCACTGATTTATCTATTTTTTTTCTTTCATATCCACTATGAATGTCTGTTTTCTCTTCTGTGACTAATTTCTCTTTCTCTGTGGTTTCGTTTTTCTTCTAAATATGTATTATATTCTATAGTATGATTTTTATGCTGAAATACAAAAGTCTTTTGTAGTAATGCTACTAAAAATATGATGATTACAATGATGGTATCAATGTCACTTTCCTGGTAGTATATCGGTCTTTTCGTCACACACACACATACACACAGACACACACATGACTACATTGAATCTCAATACTATGAAAAAAACTCGAAAAAACACCCCCTGAAAATGTTCCCCAGGTGGTAACAGTAACACCAATGCCATAGCAATGACATCAAGACACCGCTGCGGCTACAGTGACCATATCTCTTGAAATATTCACGAGTTCGGAGCTAAAAAAGACAAAGGAAAAAAAATGTATGGAAGAGATGACTCCGCTTATGCCCCTACATTGCTCTCTCCTCCTACTCCCGTATCCTATCCCCTGATCCCTCCTCTCCTCCTATCTCCCCTCATACCTATTACGCCCCTATCCCCCCATCCTCCTGTCGTACCCCCCCCCCCCCTTCCCCGTTCCCCCTCTCTTCACGTTCATACCTCATTAGATATTCCAGGTAGCAACTGTGCCCTCCCCTTCTTCCCCACTCCCAAACCTCCTGCGCCCTCTCCCTCCCCTCCCCATTCCTCAGCGTTTTCCACCCCATCCCCTCTCCCTCTCCTCCCCCCTTTTAGCTTCTTCCACCCCTCCCTCCCTCCCTTCCTCCCCCTTATCCCCTTTCCCCTCTCCCTCCCCTCCCCCCTTTCCTCTCTTCCGTCCCCCATCCCCTCTCCTTCTCTCAGCCTCGTCTATCCTCCATCCCCTTTCCCTCCTCCCTTCCTCCGCCCTCCCCCCCTCCCCCACCCATCGCCACGAGCAGTTCAAAGCCCAGGTTGACCAGAATCACAACTACTGGACAACAAAGTGAGCTTGGTAATGTGATTGATCGCCCTCGGATCTCGGAGGCAGGGGCGTCGACTGTGAAGATGGGAACCTCTGTCTCGTTGGTCCTTCGGGGTTTGTTGTCTTCTTGGCTGAACTTCTCGACACCTTTCTTTTTTTTTCTCTGTTTCTCTGTTTCTCACATTTTTATTT
>NW_028234408.1:21768915-21773915 GCF_977035675.1 Penaeus japonicus
GTTAACCCAGGGGCCCCGTCCTAGTTCATCAAGCCAAAGGTGAAAACTTATTTGCCCTCCCTTGATGCTGGCCAGGGACACAAGCGCTAAGGGCCTGGCTAACCCCTGTCAATTCAAAACCCCTGAAAGTGGTAGCGTGGGGGAGGGAGTTTATTCCAGCGTGACAATATCTTTCTGATGCTCAGCCTAATGAAACAAAATTCTAAAACTAATTGAAAAATACTAGTAAAATATAAAATGCCAAAACATGTGCAGAAGGCACTTAAAATGATTAAAGCTTCCGTATACTAAAACTAAAGAAAAGATACTCCCGAGTGGAGTATCTGGCAGAAGGCATACCAATAAAAACAAAGGCTAGATCAGCAAGTCTGACGCCACTGCTGAAGGCTTAAGAATTGACAAAATCTAAATACGGCAGAAAAGAAAACAACAGTCTGGTGAACTAAAATTAAATAAAAACACAGACTTCCTAGCACAATGTATAAAAAAATTAAGTAAAAGGAATCCAGCCAAGTTCAATAAAAAGGTCTGATCAGATGATTTAATAAAAATGTTCTTTTAGATCACGTCCAGCTCCTAAGCAAAGAATGTCAGGCACTTCAGTACTTAACTCTTATCTTCGTGATCATATCCCCGTTGTTCACTTCCTTGCCTCGACACAGATAATCAAAAAATGGCGACACAGCCGGTTAACTACTCTGGAGGACTGGGGTAAAGGAAACACCTTCGTTGACTGTCTGACCGTCTCTCTTTATTGTTTAAAAAAACGCCAACATTGCCTCGGTGACGTCAGAGGCATATTATCTTAATAATATTTTAAATAATAAAAGTCAAGCAAAAAGACAACATAAAAGAAAGATACAAATGTAAAACAAAATGTATAAAATACTAAAAAGTATAACATATTAACTAAAAGGAATAAAACGAAGCAAAAATAAAATACATAAAACGTTTCCCCTAAAGTTTAAAATAAAATCAAAGAAACATCGAGACCATAAAAGTTCACAAAGTATTAAAACACAAAAAATAAAACATGGTGACAAATAAAAACATTCAATACAAGGTCTCGTAATATAAAAATAAAATAAAAGTAATTACAGAAAACTTCAGTTAAAATGGAAACTAAAAAGAAGAACAAATAAAATGAAAGATAATAAAAAAAAAGAAAAAGAAAAAAAAAAAGAAACAGGCGACAGGCAACGTCCAGTCCTCCGGCGCGGACAGCCAGAACGGGAGAGCGCTCGCGGAGAGCGCGAGATGCAGCATCTGGCCACCTTACAAAGGTGTTACTCTGTATCCTGTACGTACCTCATGTCCTGTATCATATCCTATAAGACACAAATTTATAAAATCTCACTGTGACAACAAAACTTATATAAAAGCTTTATGTAGCATGATAGCAAAACTTAAATAAAGGCTTTATTGTTCAGAATGCGTGAGACTTATTTAAAGGCTTATGTACATTGATAACGGAAACTTAGTTTATATTGGAGTTTTGTTACTTGAGTTAGATTTGCGTGGGTTTTGAGCGTTAGGAATTGTAGTGATTCAGGGGGTTGGTGGTGAGTTACACTGGTGTGATTATCGGTGTGTTTGGGGTGAGGGTAATGGTGTGAGTTTCAGGTGGGGTTTTGGTATTTGGGTTTGGTGGTGGTGGTTGTTGGTGGTGTCGTTTGTCGGTTGTGGAGGTTTTGTCTGGGGTTGGATGCGTGGTGAATGTTGGTGGTTTTGTTGTTGGAGTGGGTGATGGTTTTTGTTGTTATTTGTGTGGTTGTTGTTGAAGGGTTGGTTATTTTAGAGTCGATGTTATTTTTTGGTGTTATTATTGTTGGTATGGTGTTGGTGGTATACTGTATATATGTATATATTGATATATATATATATAGGATGGGTGCTGTGATATGTCGTGTGTGTGTGTGTGTGTGTGTGTGTGTGTGTGGTGTGTGTTGTGTAGTGTCGTGTGTCGTGTATGTGTATATATATATATTTATATATATATATATATATATATATATATATATATTATATATATATGGGGCGTTTAGGTGGTTGTGTCAGTGTGGGTTGGTCGTCTGTTGTGGTGTTGTGTGTGTTAGGGTTGGGTGTGTGTGTGGTGTTGTATGTGTGTTATGTGCGGTGTGTGTGTATGTGTGTGTGTGTGTGTGTGCTGTGTCGTGTATGAGAGGGTGTGAGTAGTGTCTGTCTGTGTTGTTGTGTACGTGTGTGTTGTGTGTCGTGGTCGTAGGCGTGTGTTGGTGTGTGTGTGGATGTAATATATATATATATATATAGATTATATATATATATATAAATATATATGTGTGTGTGTGTGTGTCTAGGTGTGTGTGTGTGTGTGTGTAGTGTGTGTCTTGTGTTTGGTGTGTGTGTGTGTGTGTGTGTGTGTTGTGTGTGTTGCGTGTGTGTTTGTATGTGTATATGCTGTGGTATGTGTGTGTGTGTAGTGGTGTATGTGTGTGTGTGTGTGTTGTGTGTGACGTGTATGTAGGTGTGTGTGTGGCTCGTGTGTGTGTGTGTTTGTAGTGTATGTGTGTGTATGTGTGTGTGTGTGTGTGTGTGTGTGTGTGGTTTGTGTGTGGTGTGAGTGTGTGTGTGTCGGGGTTGTGTGTGTGGATGGTATATATATATATATATATAAATATATGTATAATATATATATATATATAAATATGTATATATTATATATATATATATATATGTGTGTGTGTGGGTGTGTGTGTGGTGGGTGCGGTTTGTGTGTGTGGGTGTGTATGTAGTGTGTGTGTGTGTGTGTGTAGGTGTGTGTGGGTGTGTGTTCGTGTGTGTGTGTGTGTGGTGTGTGTGTGTCGTGGTGTGTGGAGGGGGTGAGTGGGTGAGTTGAGTGAGTGAGTGACGTGGAAGTGAGTGAGTGAGTGGTGAGTGAGTTGTGAAGTGGTGTTGAGTGTTGTGTGTGTGTGTCGTAGTTTGTTGTGTGTATGTATGTTGTGGATATGTAGGTATGGGTAGGTGTGGGGGTATAATATATTATAGTTTGAGTGTGTGGTGTGTGTCGTTGGGTGTGGTGTGTGTGTGTGTGTGTGTCGTGTGGTGTCGTATGTGGTGTGCTGGGGTGTGTGTGTGGTGTAGTGTGGTGTTTGTGTGGTGTGGTGTGTGTGTGTGTGTGTGTGTCTGTGTGTGTGGGGGGTGTGTGTGGTTGTATGTGTATAGATAGCTGGGTGTAATATATATATATATTATATATATATATATATATATATTAAATATATATAGGTGTGTGTGTGTGTGTGTGTGGTGTGTGTGTGTGTTGTCCGGTGTAGTGTGTGTGTGTGTTGTGTGTGTAGTGTGGGTGTGTGTGTGTAGTGGTGTGTGTGAGTTGTGTGTTGTTGTGTATGTGTGTGTATGGTTTAGGTGTGTGTGTGCTATGTAGGGTGTATGTTGTTGTGTGTGTGTGTGTGTGTGTGTCGTCGTGTATTGTGAGTTGTGTGTGTGGTTTGATGTGTGTCGTGTGTGTGTGTGTGGGGTTGTGTGTGTAATGGTGTGTGCGTGTAAGTGGGTGGGTGTGTGTGTGTATGTGGGTGTGTGTGTGTGTGTCATGTGTGTGTGGTGTCGTGTGTGTGTGTGTGTATGTGTGTTGGGTGGGTGGGTGGTATATACTATATATATATATATATGTATGTATACTATGTATAATAATATATATATATATATAGATTTCTATATATATATATATATATATATATATATATATGTGTGTGTGTGGTGTGTGTTGTGTGTGTGTGGTGTTGTGATGGTGTGTGTGTGTGTTTGTGTCGTGGTCGGTGTGCTGGTAGGAGTTAGGTTTTAATGTAGGTCGTTGTGTGTGTGTGTGTGTGTGTGTGTGGTAGTGTGTGTGTGTCGTAGTGAGTGTGTGTGTGTGGTGTGTTTGTGTATTTAGTGTGTGTGTGTGTGGTTGTGGGTGTGTGTGTGTATGTGTGTGATTTTATATTTTTTATTTTTATTTTATTATAAATATTTTATTATATATATATATTATAAACTATTTACACATATATAAAATACTTTAATGAAATTTTATATATATTATATATATAAATTGTATATTATATATTATAATATATTTATATATATATATATATATATATATTTATATAAACATATATACACATTTATACATCTTTTTTAAGATATTTTATTTATATTTTTTATATTATATATATTTATATATATATATATATATATACATATTATATGAATAAAATATATATACTTATTTTAAAAAAAATTTTATATATATATTTTATATATTATTTTCATGAAGATTTATATATATTTTTATATATATATATATATGTATATATTATATATATATTTTTTATATATTAAATATATTATATATTTATATATATATTTTTTTATATATTATATAATATACACACACACGCACATGTGTGTGTGTGTGTGAGTCTGTGTATGTATTTGAATACTGCTGTCTGACTGTGCGCTTTTTGAAGAAAAACGGGGAGGGTCTAATGACCTTAGCTGTCGACGTGGCACATAATCTCGAATAATCAATAGAGAGGGCGTGGGATGTGACCTAAGTTACATGATATTCATATACCTTTGAGATACAGTATATACATACCTTTGAGATATAGTATATGCATAAAAATAGGAGGGGCGCCACGTGGTGATGGGCGTGACAAAGGACGAGGCGGGCCGGTGTGTGTAGGATGTGGGCGGGGTGATGAAACTAAAGGGAAGTATATAAGAGTGTGTTGGAGGTCTTCTCTATCAGGGCCCCGCCTCAGGGAAACCCTCTTTCAAAATTAGCCCTAGTTAGAACGGAGTGGGTCGGTGTTTGCTGGCATTGCATCCAATCTTTCAGGCTTTTTTTATCTCTGTAGAAACGCAAGCTATACTTAGCGACTCTCGGAAGACGAATGACACACAAGCACACCTGATTAAAGTAACTTTCCAATGATGCAGCTCCTCCTTTTTTTTTT
>NW_028234408.1:21786415-21791415 GCF_977035675.1 Penaeus japonicus
ATATTGATTAAAATTATAATAAAAATGATAATGAAAAATAAAAAAAAAACATTGAGTGATGATAAAAAAATAACAGTGATAGTAAAATCTAGAAATGAAAAAGGGAAATGATAAAAGAAAGGGAAGATAATGATAATTTCTAATGATACCCATGACCATTTCCACTACTACGGTAACGAAAAGACACGGGCAGCTGTAAGATATAATGAAAAAAAAGATGATCATGATGCTCTTACTGCTACAACTAGGTCTGAGGATGGTATTAATGTTTGATAATGATAGTAATGGTATTGAAAATGATAATAACACGATATCTTTAACGAAAAAAGACGATAATGTTAATAATGAATGAAATCAATGTAACCATTTTTGGCAAGAGGATAAAAATTTAAATAAATTGCAAAACTAAAACACTAAAATCGGTAACTATAATGGTAATAGCATTAAAATGATGATTTTACTATTTATAATGATGATAATGGCACTGATAATGATGGTAATGATGATAGCGACAGTAATAGTAATAATACTGAAGCCATTTAAGTAAGGAATCTATGCAATACGATAAATTGCATCTGACGTTCTCCAGAAATACATTTTTACAAACGCGTGTACACACACACACACACACACACAAAGAGATAGTTAGATAGAGAGAGAAAGAGATAGATAGATGGATAGATATATAGATAGGTAGATAGAAATGTATGTATATATATATATATAGATAGATAGATAGATAGAGAGAGAGAGAGAGGGGAAAAAGGGGAAAGAAGGGGAAAAGAAAGGGGGGGATAAAGATAAGCCCCGTTTTGCGGGAAAGGATGCTCGCCGGCTTATAGGGGACTAAAACGAGCCCGCCTGCGTCAGCGAGTGATGACTTGTGAGACAGTGTGCCAACGAGTGTTGACTCGATCTAGAGAGAGGGAGTGAGAGGGAGAGAGAGAGAAAGAGAGAGAAAGAGAGAGAGAGAGAGAGAGAGAGAGAGAGAGAGAGAGAGAGAGAGAGAGAGATGGATAGATAGATAGACAGAGAGAGAGAGAGGCAGAACGTAAAAATAATGACACACAAACACACACCATCAAGCACAAACACATTTTTTTACCTTTTATAGTTTTGTATTTATATTCATTTCTGTTTCCTATGAAAGGCCATTTTTTTTTTATTATCCGCATATATGTTATGCATTCAAAAACATAATGTCAAACTTTCAGATATGCAGACATGAACTGTCGTGTGTATTGATTGTTGGGCTATTAAGCATGTAAATAATTTATTAATAGCAGCAGATAATGCAAAATCTTTAATTCTAGTATTATATTGTTGAGAATTATGATGAGGCCCAGATATTTTTGATAAAGGGGGACACAAAAAAGAATACATATTTTTAGTAATGTTTTGAAAAAAAATCAGGGCCCTTCCCATTACTAATGTTATAATCCTAAAAAATGTTTGGGCACAAACCACACACAAAAAACACACCACACAAAAAACACCACACACACAAAACCCCACACACAACACACACACAAAACACACACAATATAAAAATAAAAATATAAATAAATTATATATTTATAATATAAAAGTACATAAATAATGTATAAAATTAAAAAATTTTATAAATAATAATAATATATAAAAAAATAATAATTTTAATATATAATAAAAAAAACCCCAACACACCACAACACACACACACACACCCACAACAACACACACACACACACACAACACACCAATTAAAAATATAAAATATATAAATAATTATAAAATAAAATATATTTTAATGTGTGTGGGGATGTTTTGGTGTGTGTGTGGGTGTTGAAAGTAAATAAATTATATATTTTTTAATATTAAATATATAAAATATATAATATACATGTTTAAAATTATATATATTTTTAATATATATATTAAATATATAAATATATTTTATAAAAATTTTAATTAAAAAACCCTAAATATATTATATATTTTATATATAATTAAAATATAATATATATTATATATATACATAAATACATAAAAAAACCACCCAACACACCACCACAACACACAAAAAAAAAAACACACCACGCCAACACAAAATATATATAAAATATAATATAATATATAGCTATAAAATTTTAAATATATAAATAAATATATATAAATATTTTTATAAAATATATTATATATTTTATATATTATATAGAAAAATATATATATATACATATACATATATATATATTTTAAAATATAATATAAAATATATTTTTATATAATATATATATAATATATATAAAAATATATATATATATAAATATATATGTTATATAAAAAATATATATATATAAAAAATATTTCTATATTTTATTTTAATCTATATTATAAAGATTTAAAAAATTAAATTAAAAAAAAAAAATTTAAATACAAAAAAAAAAAAAATTAAAAATATATACCAAATTTAAATAAAAATAAAAAAAAAATATTAATTTTTTAAAACAAAAAAAAATATATATGGGGAATTTTGGGGGTGTATAATCAAAACACACCTTCCACTCACACAAAAACACTCCACAAAACACTAAACCACCACCCAACACCACCCACACAAAATCCCACTCACCCACCCCCAAAAACCCCCAACACACACCCCACACACACACCATTTCACAAACCACACCCCCCCCACACACACAAAACCCACCACCCCAATCCCCCCCCAAACCAATCCTCACCCACTCTCTCACACAAAAAACCCCCCACACACACAAACAAAAACCAATCCAAAACGCACACAAACACCCCACAACAATACCACAAACCCCAATATTAATATAATTTTAAAATTAAAATAATGAGAATATAATAGTTGATATTGTAACCCCCCCCCCCCACCCCCCCCCCCCCCCCCCCAACTCTTCTATTCACTCTAAAACTTTTCCCCTTAAAAACCCACTAAAAAACCCCTAAACAACCAAGAAAACCCTCCACAACACTTCCAACCAACTCCTCCACACCACCTCAAATCAAAAACTCAAAAAAAACCACAAAACACCAATACTACCGACAAACACACAAAACCCCACACTCCTCACACACTCACCACCCCTTAACCCAAAAACCCCAAATGAACCAAACACACAAAACCCCCAACCACACTCAAAATCCCACACCCCCCAAAACTCACCAACCCTTCCATCTTCCTCAACTAACACCAAAAAACTCACACAAACCCCTTTTCAACACAACCTAACCCACCCCCACTCACGAATCACCCACCCCCAAAAACACACACACAAAAATACCACCACACCCAAAAACCCCACACCCTCACACACACACCCCCACTCCCCCCCCCCCCCCCCCCCCCCCCCCCCCCCCCCCCCCCCCCACCACACACACACACACACCCCCCCACAACCCACCACACACCACCCCCACACAAACTCACACACACCCCAACCCCCCTCAAAAACACCCCCTCCACCCCCCCCCACCACTCACCAAACCAACACCACCAACAAAAAAAAAACACCACCTCTACCAAACCTTTCCCTCGCCCCCGGTTCCCGAGCCCCCCCAGCCCCCGTTCAAATGGAAAAACCCCAAAAAAACCAAAATTTAAACCCATCAACGCAAAATGCTTTCGACAGACTTTCTTCGCCCTTTTTTTTGGTTTGATTTCCCCAAGTTTTTCCCCCGCACCTTTTCTCCCAGTTTTTAAATTTTCCTTTTATGAAAATGTCTCTTTTCTATTTTAAAAGATTTTCCCTTCTTTGGGTCTTTTCTCCCTTCCCGTTTTTTAGTTTTTTCATCTCTTAAATTTTTGGCCGTAAACGATCATCCAAACAAAGCTTTATGGAATATAGGATGGCGTTAACAGACGCCTCGTGGAAAGGTCAGTATATTAGTGACTTGAGAACATGAACTCTATAGAATTAGATTTAGATTCTAATGTTCATTGAGAATCGTTCTTATGTAGGGCCCCAAATCTTTTAAAAACACATACCCGGTGGGGAACATTGGGGAAAAAACGGTCTTTAATCTTTTTTGCACACATTTTATTCCTGCTTTTCCTTTCCCTTTTTTGGGTATTTAAATTTTGATTCTTTTAGAGTCATATGAAATTTTCCCCACCACTGAAAAAAATCTCTGCCAGGATAGATATACCCCGGATAAGAGCCCCCCGTGAAGGCAAGGAAGTATATACGTACAAAATGGGTAAACAGAGTTATAGGATGTGGAAACCACAGACATTTTTTTTCCCGGGCCCCTTTTTTTAATTTCCACCCCCGGGCCGGTGAAAATTCATTTTTGCGGGAACGAGGGAAGATCGGGAAAAATGCAAAAAATAAAACAAAACGCACACACCCCACAATTTTAAAAAATATTATAATATAAATATATAATATAATATAATATATATATATTATAATATATATATAAATAATATATATAATATGTATATATACACATATATATACATATTTTACATATATACATAGCTGCAAATATATATATATATATATCTAATATATATAAATATATATAATATATAATATATAAATATATCCATATGTATTTGTATATACATACAGCACACATACGAACACACACACACACACACAAATACACACACACACACCTCCACATACACACACACACACATCACACACACACACAACACACACACACACATATAATATATATAATATATATAATATATATACATATATATAATATGTATATAAAATATATATATATATATATAAATATATATATATATAATATATGTTTTATATATATTGTAATATGTATATATATATATAATATACACGTACATACCATACCATACATATAAATATATATATATAATAAATATATATATATATATAATATAATATATAAATCTATATTATATATAAAGACATACATAGATCGATAGATAGAAATTCATGCATTATATATATATATGTATATATATTATATATTTATATAATATATAGTAATAT
>NW_028234408.1:21811415-21813915 GCF_977035675.1 Penaeus japonicus
ATACGGAAGTGCGAATAATTACCTGAAATCAAGCGCTTCCTGTGTTCAGGGTTCGACATTTGCTTTCGTGACATCCAGAAAAGCAGCAAATTCCTTAGGTCAGTCAGCAGTTTCTCATTTGCTTCTTGGAATTTTACAATCTTTAATAGACGGGAAGCTTATCTGCGTTACTACACTACATTGCTTAGTGGAAACGTAACATTCATAACTGAATCCTGAAAGAACAAAACACGAAAAAAGAAAAAAGGGGAAAAAAAACACGTTTCCTCAACTCTGTGTAAATAAATAACTACTCTCTACCAACATGGCTGCCGAGCATAGGGTAAGTTAGGGTGATGTAGAAATTTTGTTCAAATTTTGCTTTTGTATTAAAAGCGCACTGTTCTTTGAGAAAACTTTTGAAATTTGTCCATAACAATGTGAATTATATCTCGGGAAGTCTAAGCGATTGCTGTGTGTACATTATAAGATTCTAGTGAAGTTACACATGGTGTAGAGATCAATGATTGTACAGTCTAATTCTTTCTTAAGTCTAGCATTTATTTCAAAAGTTCAAAAGTTGTCTAAAGGAAAAAATCCTCTATAGAAGACAACAGTAGATATTTATTGAAGAATAAATCGCCAGCTCATGTTTATCTTTCTTGTAACTATAGCAATAAAGGGACGGATATATAATTTGTAGGAGGGAGGTCGGGTGTCGGAAAACGGTTGGGAAGGGTGTCAGGTGTCGTGGGACTTGTAGGAGGGAGGTCGGGTGTCGGAAAACGGTTGGGAAGGGTGTCAGGTGTCGTGGGACTTGTAGGAGGGAGGTCGGGTGTCGGAAAACGGTTGGGAAGGGTGTCTAGTGTCGTGGGACTTGTAGGAGGGAGGTCGGGTGTCGGAAAACGGTTGGGAAGGGTGTCAGGTGTCGTGGGACTTGTAGGAGGGAGGTCGGGTGTCGGGGAACGGTTTGGAGGTTTGTCAGATGTCGTGGGACTTGTAGGAGGGAGGTCGGGTGTCGGGGAACGATTGGGAGGGGTGTCAGGTGTCGTGGGACTTGTAGGAGGGAGGTCGGGTGTCGGGGAACGGTTGGGAGGGGTGTCAGGTGTCGTGGGACTTGTAGGAGGGAGGTCGGGTGTCGGGGAACGGTTGGGAAGGGTGTCAGGTGTCGTGGGACTTGTAGGAGGGAGGTCGGGTGTCGGGGAACGGTTGGGATGGGTGTCAGGTGTCGTGGGACTTGTAGGAGGGAGGTCGGGTGTCGGGGAACGATTGGGAAGGGTGTCAGGTGTCGTGGGACTTGTAGGAGGGAGGTCGGGTGTCGGGGAACGATTGGGAAGGGTGTCAGGTGTCGTGGGACTTGTAGGAGGGAGGTCGGGTGTCGGGGAACGGTTGGGATGGGTGTCAGGTGTCGTGGGACTTGTAGGAGGGAGGTCGGGTGTCGGGGAACGGTTGGGATGGGTGTCAGGTGTCGTGGGACTTGTAGGAGGGAGGTCGGGTGTCGGAAAACGATTGGGAAGGGTGTCAGGTGTCATGGGACTTGTAGGAGGGAGGTCGGGTGTCGGGGAACGGTTGGGAAGGGTGTCAGGTGTCATGGGACTTGTAGGAGGGAGGTCGGGTGTCGGGGAACGGTTGGGATGGGCGTCAGGTGTCGTGGGACTTGTAGGAGGGAGGTCGGGTGTCGGGGAACGATTGGAAAGGGTGTCTAGTGTCGTTGGACTTGTACGAGGGAGGTAGGGTGTCGGAAAGCGGTTGGGAAGGGTGTCAGGTGTCGTGGGACTTGTAGGAGGGAGGTCGGGTGTCGGAAAGCGGTTGGGAAGGGTGTCAGGTGTCGTGGGACTTGTACGAGGGAGGTCGGGTGTCGGGGAACGGTTGGGAGGAGTGTCAGGTGTCGTGGGACTTGTAGGAAGGAGGTCGGGTGTCGGGGAACGGTTGGGATGGGTGTCAGGTGTCGTGGGACTTGTAGGAAAGAGGTCGGGTGTCAGGAAACGATTGGGATGGGTGTCAGGTGTCGTGGGACTTGTAGGAGGGAGGTCGGGTGTCGGAAAACGGTTGGGAAGGGTGTCAGGTGTCGTGGGACTTGTAGGAGGGAGGTCGGGTGTCGGGGAACGATTGGGAGGGGTGTCAGGTGTCGTTGGACTTGTAGGAGGGAGGTCGGGTGTCGGGGAACGATTGGGATGGGTGTCAGGTGTCGTGGGACTTGTAGGAGGGAGGTCGGGTGTCGGAAAACGGTTGGGAAGGGTGTCAGGTGTCGTGGGACTTGTAGGAGGGAGGTCGGGTGTCGGGGAACGATTGGGAGGGGTGTCAGGTGTCGTTGGACTTGTAGGAGGGAGGTCGGGTGTCGGGGAACGATTGGGATGGGTGTCAGGTGTCGTGGGACTTGTAGGAGGAAGGTCGGGTGTCGGGGAACGATTGGGATGGGTGTCAGGTGTCGTGGGACTTGTAGGAGGGAGGTCGGGTGTCGGGGAACGATTGGGATGGGTGTCAGGTGTCGTGGGACTTGTAGGAGGGAGGTCGGGTGTCA
>NW_028234408.1:21823915-21826415 GCF_977035675.1 Penaeus japonicus
TTTGTGTTTTGTGTTGTGTGTTGGGTGTGTGTTGTTTTTGTTGTTTTTGTGTTTTGTTTGGTTTGTTTGTTGATGTTGAGAGTGTAGTTGTGTGGCTGTGTGTTGTGTTGTGTGTGGTTGTGTTGTGTTTGTTGTGTGGTTTTGGTGTGTGTTGTTGTTGGTTGATGTTTTGTGTGTTAGGTGTGTTGTTGGTTGTGTGTTTTTGTGTGGGGTTGTTGGTTTGTGGATTGTGTGTGTGTTTGGGGGTGTTTGGTGTTGTGGTGTTGATGTGTGTGTTTGGGGGTTTTGTGTGTGTTGTTTCGGTGTGTGGGGGGTGAATATCTTTATTTGTTGGGTGTGGGGTGTTGTGTGTGTGTGTGTGGTGTGTGTGTTGTTTTGAGTTTGTGTGTGTGTATGTGGGTTTGGTTTGTGTGTGTGTGTGTGATGTTTGTTTGTGTTGGTGTGTGTGGTATGTGTTTAGTGTGGTGTTTGTGTGGTTGTGGTGTGTGTGTGTGGTGTGTGTGTGTGTGTTTTGTGTATTTGTGGTGTGTGTGGGCTGTTTTGGTTGGTGGTTTTGTGGGGTTTGTGTGGTGTTTTTTTTTGTCTCGCGGATCATAGCTATAAGTTTGGATGTATTCATGATTTGTTATATGATTTATTTATTTATTGTTATAGATGAAAAAAGGAGTGTTGATATATACATTTTTACATTATATATATATATATATATATTTATATTTATATTTTTATATATATATTTTATAAGATGATAATATTTAAATACATAATTTAATGATATCGTATATATATTACATATATGTTATATATTTGTAGTTTATCTTATATATAGATAATGTATATATGTACATATATATTTGATATTATAGCTATATGTAAATTTCTATTTTACATATACTAAATACTTTGGTATTTAGTATTTATTGATTATTTTGTTATTTATATATATATATATACTATTTTTTTGTATATATATAGATATATTTTATGATATATATATATATAAATAAATTTTACTATCTATTTATATATATAGACATATATCATTTTGATATATATATATATATATATATACTAATATATATATATTATATATGTATATAGATTCAGAAGTGTATATATATAATATATTTATATATATATATATTTATATAAGATATATATTTACACTCAATTGTGTGTGTGTAGCTTAGATTATATTATGTTATATAATATAATATTTTAGATATTACTATAGATATTTATTTACTGTATATATATATGAGATATTAGATATATATTTATATATATTTTTATAGATATATATATATATAGTTCTATTATATATATAGCATATATATATATAATTTATTATTCGACTATTTAGATATATATATATGTATATATGTACACGCACACACTTAGAGAGATTCATGTGTTGATTAGAAAAGGTGCGTGATTATTCCCGAAGATTAACGGAGCACTTCACTAACACGCATGCTCGTCAGCTTTCATTAAATATTTAGCCACCAGTACCCCTGTACCCCCCCCCCCCCCCCCCCCCCACCCCCCACACCCACCCCTCCAGTCTTCTGCAATCTCCCACGATCCTCCTAATCCCCACTTCCCCTCCCCCTCAACATCCTACTGTACCTGACCCCCCCATCCAAATCCCCTTCAGAAACTGGCAAAACCCTCCATCATGCCCCAACCCACACCCCATTTGGCTATACAATCAAATATATACAACATTCTGTTTGCTTGTGGCATGCTATTATTTGTACGCTCTGTTCGGGTATAAGTCGACAGAAATAATTTACATGCAATTGATGTGTTTAGGATGAAGCTTTGTTGGATGTTTTTGTAGCAATTGCAGGGTTTGGGTAGCGTGATTGTGCAATTTTGAATATTGAATGTTATTGACTTGAATGTTTTTTTCGTGTATTCTAGAGATTTATGTGATTGAGACGTTTGTGATGATTTTGTTTGGGGTCAAGATTGTATATCGAGGTAATGGTTGTTTAGTTATATCTGATATTGTGCTGTGATGTTTTATAGTGTGATACTGATGGGTGGATTTAATAGTGTGTTGTATATTGAGATATATTTTCTGGGGTGATTTTTAGTTTCGTTTAGAGATGAGATTATTGTTATATATATAGGTATATATTTTTTTGGTGATATATTGGTTGGGTGCATGGTATAGGTTTAGGTTTGATGTTCATTTGTTTAGGTTTGGGATTATGTATATGTATATGTAGTTGGTTTATGTTGAGGGATTGGGATACGGAAGTGTTTTTGGGTGTGTGATATGGTTATTTATTGTTTGATATTGATTCGTGTGATATAGCTGTGTTATTTTTTGTGTGTGGCCTGATTGAGAAGGTTGATTGAGTTATTTTATTTAGAGAGATAGTTAGATTATATATTTATTGTTATATGATTTCTTTAATAGGTAGATGCTTATATCTTATTCTTATATATATTGTGTATTACAGTTTGCGGTAAGCGAGAGAGTATATCT
>NW_028234408.1:21828915-21831415 GCF_977035675.1 Penaeus japonicus
GTGTGTGTGTGTGTGTGTGTGTGTGTTTGTGTGTGTGTGTGTGTGTGTAGAGGGTCGCCCCTGGGGGCAGTTGAACGAGAGTTCTAACCTCAAGCCAAGGCATTGCAGCATAGCGGGTCCCTTTGCGGAAGTCATGCACAGAAGGCGAGGGCGAATGCGATGTGTCAGTGGGAGAGAATAGGGTCGAAGTGGGCGGTGGACGGAGGCGAGGTCCGACGGGTGCTGGAAGGGCTGCTGGGCGGAGGCGGGGTGGCCGGTGGAGTGTCGCAGTTTGACGGAGGAAGGCTTGAGGCGCAGGTGCAAAGCGCTCACAGCGAAGCACTCTCAGCGAAGCAGTGTACGACGCCGGCCGCAAGCGCCATAGCGACTGCTGACGTTAGCGGATACGTGTTCTATGGGTGAAATAAATCTATCTCACTTGATAAAATAAGCAAATGTTTACAAAGAGAAAATGTTAACTGAGTTATTTAAACAAGATACTTGATTTGATAACTGAGTAATCAAAAGAAATAGCTAATAGTGCTTTATATTCTAATGTCGCTGATTATTTGTGATTGACGTTATGCATACCTTAATGCTACACAGGTGATCATTACAGGATTCATCTTAATAAACTTACTGGTAAGACGTGGAGTGTTCTGTTAATGCTTTAGCTCTTACCTTGTCGCGTATTAACATGCACTTGGGGGGGTGTCACAATGTGCTAAGTTAGCATCATCATTAGGGGAACGATAAGAGCAGTGTTCGCTTTGGTATGCGGTTGGTATCACTTTCACTACTTTGTTAACTTAAGTATCGTATATGTTTAGCTTTACTTGGGGGGGTTGTGTGATGGCTTAGGGGCATCTTCTATAGAGGTGGACGTATGTGTTAATTCTCTGACGGACATGTTATATTCCTATAATTGGGATAGATATGTATATAGTTCTGGATGTTATAAGTTGTGGGTTGTAAGGTAGTGTTAGGTGAGATTGATGTCGTATGAGTTGTAAGTATGTGTAGTGTGTGTGTGTGTGTGTTGATTGTGTGAGTGGTGTGTGTGTGGGTGTGTGCTATGTGTGTGTGGATGTAAAATATATATCTATAAATATGTGTGTGGTGTTTTGTGTGTGGTTTTTTAGTGAGTGTGTCTGTGTGGAGTTGTGTGTGTGTAGTGTGGGTGTGGATGATGTGTGAGTTGTGTGTGTCAACGTGAGTGTATGTGTCGATTAGTCTAGTGTGTTAGTGTTGTGTGAGTGTGTTGCTTTGTGATGTGGTATATAATACTATATCATAGAGAGAGAGCGAGAGAGAGAGAGATCGAGAAGAGAGAGAGAAGAGAGAGAGGAGAGAGAGATCCGAAAGAGATAGCGAGAGAGAGAGCGAGTGAGAGAGCGAGAGACGAGCGAGAGAGAGAGAGAAGAGAGAGAGTTGTGTGTGTGTGTGTTTCGTGTGTTTGTGTGTGTGTGTGTGTGTGTATCGTGTGTGTGTATTGTGTGTGAACTTTGGGGGGGGTGTGGGGGGGGGTGGGGGGGTGTAAGTATTAATGTTGTTAAGAGAGTGTGTGTGTGTGAGATTGTGTCGCGTGTGTGTGTAGTGTCGTGTGTGAGTGTAGCTGTGTGTGTGTTGTGGTTGTGTGAGGTTTTGCTGTGTGGGTGTGTGTGTGTAAGTGTGTCGTGTGTGTATGTGTGTGGTGTGGTAGGGTCTGTGTGTGGTGTGTGTGAGTGTGTGTATATATACTATATAAGACTCTATATCTCGAATATATATATATATGTATATCTATCTATAATATATATTTATATGTGTGTTTTTGAGAGTGTGTGTGTGAGTGAGTGGTGTGTGCTGTGAGTGTGTGATTGTATGTGAGTTTGTGTGATAGTATGTGAGTGTGTTATTAGATTTGATTGTATGTGTGTGTTTTTGGGTTGGGTGAGTGAGTTGTGGAGTGAGTGTGCGTGTGAGTATGTGTGTGAGAGGGTGTTTGTGGGTTGGTGGGAGTGTGTCGTGGTTGAGTGAGAGAGTGAGTGTGTGAAGAGTGAGTGGGTGTGACGTGAGTGTCTGTGAGAGTGAGTGTAGTTGTGAGGGTTAGATTCTGTGACTGGTTGTTCTTATTGTTCGCAGTGTTATTTTGTTGATGAGTGAGAGTGGAGGGTGGGCGGTTGTGAGTTAGATTGTTTAGGAGTTATTGTTATTGAAATATTGGTGAGTTTTTAAATATATATTTTATTATATATTGTGATATTGATATATATATATTAATATTTATTGCTCATATATTTATAGATATTTATAGATATTTTATAGAGAATGATATATATGTATTGTATGAATGTTTCTATCTTCTATCTCCATTTTTCTATCTATCAATCCGATCTATATATCTATACATATATTTATTTATCTATATTGTTAGATATATTTGATCTATATACACATCACACACAAACACCACACACACAAACACACACACACACACTAAAAAAACACACAGAAACACACACACAACAACATATTTTAA
>NW_028234408.1:21833915-21838915 GCF_977035675.1 Penaeus japonicus
ATTGTGTTGTCTCCGGATGCAAGTTTTATTTTAGATAATAGAAAAGGAAAGGATTAGCTTGAATATAGGAAGACAAAAATGCCTTCGTTTTGCAGAGTATAATGAACGTTAATGACTCATATCATTAAAACATTTTCTATTTTTGTCCAGTGCATCAACGATGTAATTATCCTTGAAAGGAAAGCAATTATTTCAAATACCTTTCAACTGAAATTCTTTTCCGATAGAAACCGTTATTGTTTTGTTGTGTAAGTGTTCAGTTAAACGGACCAAATTTCGTCAAAGATGACTCATGTTAAACGGAATAACTATCTCGACTTGATATCTTCTTTACAAAACAAAGTCGCTACGATTATCTAGATAACATACATAACAGTGCCTGAAATGCACTCACCGAACATTCAAAGTACTTAGCCGCACACCGAGAAGCAAGCTAGACCCCAGGTTATGATATCTGGACCATTCCCGCATAGATTTTGAGATTGCTTATCAAGAGACTGTTGTGGGGACATTGTGCACGAGTCTGTGCCACCTTTTCTAGAGTTACTATGTCTCGGATGAATGGCACTGTCCAAGCGACGAATGATAGAGCGAAAACTTACAGTTCACCGGACAGCGTACATGTGGTACTTCAATTTCGTGATGTTCATTTGTTGTCTTGGGATCGGGGACAACCGTTTGACGTAAGTAGGGGGGGGGTAATTTAGTCCGCGACATCATAGTACTGCCAGTTTTGAAGTGCGTCGTGTGTGATATGTGGGAGTTGGGTTGGGTGACTGTGTGACATGTGTTGGGAATGTAAGGTTTTAGGGTACGAGAAGGACGTGGGGTAGTGGATGGTGGGGCTGGCGCAGGACGTTTGTATATAATATATATATGTAATTATCTGTATTCTGTATCGTTTATAGTAAATATCTATGTTTTATAATTTCATATATCTATTTATATATATAAATAAGTTAATATATCATATATGTTTAACTATACTATAATGTATATATCTATATATGTCTTAACTCTATATATGTTTTCTATATATATATGTTTTAAATATATATATATCCCCCCCCCAGTTTCTACTATATATTATATATATAATATGGTTTCCATAAATCTATATATGTGTCATTTATTTGTGTGTTTGGTGAGATGTGTGTGCTGTGTTGTGTGTGTGTGTGTGTGTCTGTTTTTGTGAGTGTGGAATGTGTTGTGTGGTGTGTGGGGGGGGTGTGTGTGTATCATTTGTGTGTAGTGTGGTGTTTTTGAGTTGTGGGAGTACGTCTCTCCTTAACTATCAAAGTCTCCCTTGAGTGTATGTGATTGAGTGAGTTGTATGAGTGTGGTGTATAGTGAGGGAGTGTGTGTGTGTGGTGTGATGAGAGTGTGTGTGAGGGTGTGTGTGGGGTGTGAGTGGATGTGTGTGTGTGTGGGTGTGTGTGTGGTGTGTGTGTTGTGTGTGTGGATGTCTTGTGTGTGGTTTGGTGTGTGTGTGTGTTAGTTGTGTGTGTGTGTGTGCGTGTGTGAATAGTTGTGTGTGTGATTGATTGTGTGAGTGTGTGTGTGTGTATGTGTGTGTGTGGATGTGGATAAATGTGTGGTGTGTGTGACGTGTGTGTGTGTGTCTGTGTCGTGTGGTGTGTGTGTTAGGGGGGGGGGGGGTGGGTGTGTGTAGAGTGTGTGTGTGTGTGTGTGGTGTGTCGGGTGAAGTGGGTCCGTAGTGTGTATGTGTGTGTGTGGATGTGAGTGTGCTCGTGTGTGGTGGTGTGTGTGTGTGTCGTGTGTGTTGAGTGTGTTTGAGTGTGGATGTGTTGTGTGTGTGGTTTGTGTGGTGTTTGTGTGTGAGTTGAGTGTGTGTGTGTGTGTTATGTGTGTGTGTGTGTGTGTGTCGTGTGTGTGTTTGTGTGGTTTGTGTGTGTGTGTCGTGTCGGTGTGTGTGTTAAATGTGAATAGTGGATGTGATTGAGTTTTTGTGTTGAGTGGATGTGTGTGTGTTTGTGTGTTTGTGAGTGTGTGTGTATGTGTGGTGTGGTTGTATGTGTGTGTCTGAGTGTGTGAGTGTGTGAGTGTGTGGTGTGTGTCCGTGTGTGTAGTGTGTTACTGTGTGTGTGGCATTGTGGTGAGTTTTTGTGTGATGGATGTGAGTGTGTGTGTGTTGTGTGTGTGTGTGTGTGTGAGTGAGTACTGAAGTGCGTAGTGTGTTGTGTGTGAGGGGGGGGGGGGGGGGGGGGGGGGGGGGGTGTGGGGGGGGGGGGGTGGGTGTGTGTGTGTGTGTGTGTGTGTGTGTGTGGTGTGTGTGTGTGTGTTGGTGTGTGTGTGGCGAGTGTGTTTGATGTGTGTGTGGTGTGTAATATGTGTGTGTGTGAGTGAGTGTGTGTGTGTTTGTGTGTGGCAGTGTGTGGTCTGTGTGTGTGAGTGGATGCGTGTGAGTTTTTGAATGCGTGGATGGGTATGTATGTTTGTGAGTGTGGGGTGTGTGTGTGTGAGTGTGAGTGTGTAGTGTGCGTGTGGTGTTTGTGTGTGTGGATGAGTGTGTGGATGTGTGGGGGTGTGTGTGTGTAATTGTGTGTGCGTGGAGTGTGTTCTGTGTGTGGTTTCGTTTTTAGGGTGTGTGTGTGGTTATGTGTGAGTGTGTGGTCGTGGTGTGTGTGTGTTGTGTGATGTGCTGTAGTTAGTGGGTGTGTGTGGATGTTGTGTGTGAGTGGGTGTGTGTGTGTGTAGTGTGTGAGTGTGGGTGGGTGTGTGTGAGTTTGTGTGGGCGTGTGTGTGAGTGGTGTGTGTGGTGTATCGCTGTTTATGTGAGTTTGTGTGTGAGCTGTGTGTGTGTGTGTGTGTGTTTGTGTGAAGTGTGTGTGTGTGGGTTGTGTTGTGGCGGTTTGTGTGTGGTAGTTAGTGAGGGTTTGAGTGCACGCGAGAGAGAGAGCGAGAGAGAGTAGAGACGAGGAGAGTGTGTTGGTTATTGTTTGTGTGTGTGTGTTTGTGGGTGTGTGTGTGTGGCAGTGTGAGTGTGGATGTTGTTGATGTGTGAGTGTGTGTGTAGAGAGTTTGTGAGTGTGAGTTTGTGTGTGTGGTTTGTGTGTTTGGTTGTGTGGTGGATGTTTGCAGTTTGGTGGTGTGAGTCGGGTGTGTTTGTGTGGGTGTGTGTGTGTTTGTGTGAGTGGTGTTTGTGTGAGTGTGTGTTTGTTTTTATATTATACTTGTGGGAGGGTAGTGTCCGTGTGTAGAGTGTATAAATGATTCTTGGGTATGATTGTGAGTGTTTTTGTGTTAGAGTAGTGAATTTTGTTGTGTTTGTGAGTGTGAGAGAGTATTGTTAATTTTGTGTGTTTTGGTGACGCTTGAGGTGGGAGATAGTTAGTGGAGTGACGTGAGAGCTGTGTGAGAGTTTTGTTGTGTGACGCTGTGTTGAGAGTGGTTGTGTTTGTGGGGGTGTGTGTGTAGTTCGAGTGTGTTGGTGTTTGTGATGATGTGTGTGTGTGTGTGTGTTGTGTTTGAGAGTTTGTAGTTTGTGAGTGTTGTGTGTTTGTGTGTGTGTGTGTGTTTTGTGCAGAGTTTGTGTGTGTGAGTGTGGATGTATGAATGTATATATCAATCCTCAATATATATCACTCTCATATATAACTCTCTCATCCTATCTCTCTATCAAAATCTAATCTTAGTTGTGTGTGTGAGAGTCAGAGTGTGTGTGATTGTGTGTAGTGTGAGTGTGTGAGAGTAGTGGAGTGGGGGGGGGGGGGAGGGGGGTGTGTGGGGTTCTGGCTGTGAGTGAGAGTGATTGTGTGAGTTTGTGTGTGTGTGCTGTGGTGTGTGTGAGTGTGTGTGTGTTGATGTGCTGTGTCGGGCTGTAGGGATGTGAGTGTGAGTGTGAGTAGTAGAGAGTGCCTCTGCTGAGTTTGTGTTGTTGTATTTGTGTGTGGAAGTGTGTGTGGAGATGTTTGGGTCGTGATATGGGGTGGTGTGTGTGTATTGTGTGAGGAGTGTGTGTTTGTGTGTGTGGAGGATCGGGTCAGTTGGTATTGTCGTGTGATTTAGGGATGTTTTTTGATTGAGATTTAGTTGTGTGTGCGTGTGTGGTGAGTGAGTGAGTTTTGGTGGGACTGAGGTGTTTATTGGGTGAGTGTTTTGTGTGTTTGTGTGTGTGTGTGTTTGTGAGAGATGGTATGGGTGGGAGTCGTTTATCTCATGAATAATCTCTATACATATGTCATCACTCCTATCTCTTCTATATTAAGTGTTTTTAGAGTGTGTGTGGGTAGTTGCTTTGTGTGATTGATTTGTGTGTCAGTTAGTGTTTAGGGTGAGAGATAAATAGTTGGTGTGGGTGACCCGTGATAGTGATGGGTGTGTGGATGTGGCTACAGAGAGAGCTAACTAACACTCAAAATTATATCTATATTTATCTCTCACTCTATATACAAAATCACTCTCATCAAATAAATATATATTAGTGAGTTTGTTTGTGCGAGTTTTGTTGTGTGTGTGGTGACGTTTTTGTGGACGTTAGAGTTGGATAGTTAGTTTTATTGTTTTTGATAGAGATATTTTATATTGTTTTATATTGATTTATTTCATTTGTGTGGGGGTGTTGTGTGTGTGTGTGGGTGGGTGGGTGTGTGGTTGGTTATAAATATTTATAGTTTGATATACGATTATAGTTAGACGATATATTTATGAGAGCTGGTAGATTTGTATTGATATTTATTGATTTATATAGATTGCAGATATATATCATTTATTTATATAGATGTAGTGATATATATATTGGTTATAGTTATGGATTGTACATCTGAGTTTATTATTTATAGATTGATTTATATTTGATTTATATTTATATTTTATTTTGTGGTATATATATATATATTGTTTAATATATATTTAATATATGTATATATAAATATATATATATATATATAAATATATATATATATATATATAAAATGTATGTATATAGACACACATACAACACACACACACACACACACACCCACACATACTCACACACA
>NW_028234408.1:21843915-21848915 GCF_977035675.1 Penaeus japonicus
ATGTAAATATATCTATTATTTATAATATAGTGTGTGTGTGTGTGTATATATGTAGTTATGACGTGGTTTTGGGGTGTGTGGGTGTGTGTGTGTGTGTGTGTTGGGGTGTGGGTGTGTGTGTGTGTGTGGTGTGTGTGTTGTGTGTGTGTGTGTGTGTGCTTTTGGGTGTGTGTGTATATATGTATATATTCTAATTATTTAAATTTGGTGTGAGTTGAGAGTGAGTGGTGTGTGTTGTGTTTTATGTGTGTTCGTCCGTTTTTTTTTTGTTTTTTTTTACTTGTGTGGTGTGGTGTGTGTGTGTGTTGTGTGTGTGTATTTTGTGTGTATGTGAGTGTGAGGGGTGGGTTTTGGGTGTGTTTTTTTGTGTGTGTGTGTGCTGTGTGGGTGTGTGTGTGTGTGGTGTGTTATTATATTAATACCCCTTTTATATATTATAGTATATATAATATATTTATATATATATATTTAGTGTGTGGGGGGTGTGTGTGGTGTGGGTGTGGTCCGTGTGTGGTGTGTGTTCTATGGTATGTATGGGTGTGTGTTGTGTGGGGTGTTGTGTGTTGTGTGTGGTGTGTGTGATGTGTAGTGTAGGGGGGGGTGTATGTGTGTGTGGGGTGGGTGTGTGTGGTGTGTGTTTGAGTGTGTGTGTGTGGCTGGTGTGGGTTGTAGTGGTGTTGTGTGTAGTGTGTGGTGTGTGTTGTGTGTGTGTTGTGTGTGGGTGTGTGTGTATGTGTGTGTGTAATGGGGGGTGTTGTGTGTGTGTGTGTGTGTGGGGGGGTGTGGAAGTGGGTGGTGTGGTGGGGGTGTGTGTGAGTCTTTTGTTATGTGTGTGTGGTGTGTGTTTTGTTTTTGTGTGTTTGGTGTGTTTGTTCGGTGTGTGGTGTGTTTGGGGGGTTGGTGTGAGTGTTGGGGGGGGGGGGGGGGGGGGGGGGGGGGGGGGGGGGGGGGGGGGGGGTGTTGGGAGGTTTGTTTTTGGTGTGAAAGTGTTGGGTGTTGGTGTGTGTGTATGTGTGGGGTGTGTGTGGGTGGTTTTAAAAGGGTTTGTGTGTGTGTGTGTTGGGGTGTGTGTGTGTGTGTTTGTGGTGTGTGTGTGTGTTTTATATATATATGTATATATTATTTACTCTTTATATATATATATAATAATATTATATATATTATATATATAGATATATATGGATGTGGGGTTTTTGTTTGTGTGGTGTGGTGGGGTGTTTGTATGGGGGTTGTGTGTGTGGGTTTGTGTGTTTGGTGTGTGTGTGTGTTTGTGTGGTGTTTGTTTTCTGATATATATATATTATTATATATATAATATATATAATTTTATATATATATATAGGGATGTGTGTTGTTTGTGTGGTGTGTGTGTGGGTTTGGGGTGGGTGTGTATGTGGGGTGTGGGTGTGTGGTAGGGCGTGTGTGTGTGTGTGTTTCTGTGTGTGTGTGTGTGTGTGTGTGGGTCTGTGTGTGTGTGTGGGTGTGGTGTTGTGGTGTGTGTGTGTGTGCGGTGTGGTGTGTGTGGGGTGTGTGTTGGGGTGTGTGTCTTTGTGTGGGTGTGTGTGTGTGGGGTTTGGGGCTGAGGTGTGGTGTGTTTTTGGGTATATATATGATATAATATATTTTAAATATATATATATAAAAATTTGTTGTTTGTGTGTTTGTGGTGAGTGTGTGTGTGTGTCGTGGTTTTTTGGTGTGTGTTTGGGGGTTTTTGTGTGGTGTGTGTGTGGTTGTTTTTGTTGTGTGTGTGTGTTGTGTGTGGGGGTGTGGGGGGTTTTTAAGTTTTTGTGTATGTAGGTATGTGTGTGGTGTGGTGTGTGTGTGTGTGGTGTGTGGTGTGTGTAAGTATGTATGAAAGGATGTGTGGGGTGGTGTGGTGGTGGGGGGTGTGTTTTGTGTGTGGTGTGTGTTTTGTGTGTGTGTGTGTGCGTGTGGGTGTGGGGGTGGGTATTATATTATTATAATTATAAATATATATATATATATTATATATATTATTATTAATTAAGTGTGGTTGTGTGTTGTGTGTGGTGTGTGTGTGTGTGTGTGTGTTTATGTTTTTATGAGTGGTGAGTGAGTGTGGTGTGTGGGTGTGTGTGTGTTTTGTTGGTGTGGTGGTTTTGTTGGTGTGTGTTTTGTGTGGTTGGTTTGGTTTATTGGGGAAAGGGGGTAGAAGTCCCCCCCCCAAGAAAAACCCCCCCCTAACCATAAATATAATATCATTTTATATATATATAATATATATAATAAAATATATATATCATATTATATCCTTTTGGTTTGTGTGGGTGGGTTGGTTTGGTTTTTGGGTGTGGTGTGTGTGTGGGTTTTGTGGTGTGGTGTGTGGTTTATGGGGGTGTAGTGTTTTTGTGTGTTGTTTGTGTAGTGTTTGTGTGTGATTTGTGGTTTGGGGGGGGGGGTGGGGGGGGGGGGGGGGGGGGGGGGGGGGGGGGGGGGGGGGGGGGGGGTCGCCCCCCCGTGGTGTGATTGGGTGTGTGTCGCTGTGTGTGGTGTTTGTGTGTGTGGGTGTGTATGTCGTGTTTTTGGGGTGTGTGTTAGGATGGTGTGTGGGTTTGGGGTGTGTATGTGGGTGTGTAAGTATGTGGATGTGTACAGTGGGTTGTGTGTGTGTGTGTGGTGGTGTGTGTGTGGGTGTGGTAGTGTGGGTGTGGGAGTGCTGAGTATGTGAGGATGTGAGGGATATGGGTGGGTCAGTGTGTGATGTGTATGATGGGTGTGTGTGTGTGTGTGAGTGTAGTGTGTGTGTGTGAGACGTGTGTGAGTTTTATGGCGTGTGTGTTTGTGTGTGTGTGAGGAGTGTGTTGTGTGGTGTTGTGTGTTTGTAACTATATTATATATATATAAATATATATATCATCTATATATATCTCTACTATACCTATATATATATATAATCATAATATGAGTGTGTGTTGGTGTGTGTGTGTGTTTGTAAGTGTGGTGGTGTATGTGTTTGCGTCTACTGGTAGACGAAGCTCAAAACGCAGCCTCACATACATATCTGTGATAAAGCGTCACCTTTCTCGAGACAGTGTGGTGTGTTTGTGAGTGTGTGTGTGCTTTGTGTGTGGGTGTGTGGGTGGGTGAGTGTGTGTGTGCTGTGTGTGTGTGTGTGTGCTTTGTGTGTGTGTGTGTATGTATATATTGTATATGTCTATATATATATATATCTATATATATAACTACACCTCATATATCTATATATCATATTCTGTTTGTTTGTGTGTGGTGTGTGATTTGTGTGTGAGTGTGTGTGGTGTGTGGGAGTGAGTGTGGGTGAGGGGGTGTGTGTGTAGGTGTGTATGTGTGAGTGGTGTGTTTGTGTAAGTTTGTGTGTGTGCGTGTGTGTATGTATGTATGTAGGTGAGGTTGAGTTTTGTGTGTAGTGTGATGAGTGTGGTGTTGTGTGTGCTGTGTGTGTGTGTGTCGTGTATGTGTGTCTGTATGTAAGTGAGTGTGTGCGTGTGTGTTTGTGGAGTGTGGTGTTGAGTGTGTGTGAGTTTGTAGTGTGTGACTGTGTGTGTTGTGTGTGTGTATGTGATTGGTGTATATATAAATATATATATATATCTCTAATATATCACTATATATATAATATGAGTGTCGTGTGTGTGTGTGTGTGTGAGTTGGTGTCGTGTGAGTGTGTGTATGAGTTTGTGTGGGTTTGTGGAGTGTCGCTGTGTGTGGTTTGTGTGTGAGAGTGTGTTTATGTGTCGGTGTGTGTGAGTTTGAGTGTTGAGTGTTGAGAGTGTGAGTGAGAGTATTGTGATTGGGGGGGGGGGGGGGGGGGGGGGTGGGGGGCTGGGGGGGTGGTAGGGGGGTTTGGGGGGGGGGGGTGTGTGTGTGTGTAGTGTGTGTGTGTGTGTGTGAATGTGTGTGTGTGTCGTTGTGTGTGTGTGGCTGTTGGGTGTTTGTGTGAGAGTGTGGGTGTGTGTTGTGTGTCGTGGATGCTGTGTGGGAGTGTGAGTATGTGGGTGTGGAAGTATTGGCTGTGAAAGTGGGGAGTGAGTGGTGTGGGATGAGTGAGGTAGGGGTGTGTGAGTGGTGTGGGTGAGTTGTGTATGTGTGTAAGCGTGTCTCTGGTTGGGTAAGTGTTGGATGTGTATGAGGGTGTGTGTGTGTGAGATGTGTGTTAGTTGACGTGTGTTTTTGTTGTCTATACTATTATATACATGAATATAGATAGTTTTCGATGATTGTTAGATTTATAGTTATATATCTATATATATATAGACATACACACACACACACACACACACACCCACACACACACAACAACATATATTTATAATAATAAAAATCTATAATATATAAATATAACTAAATAAATGTATATATATATATATATATATATATATATATATATATATATATGTATTATATGTAAGTCTACAAATATATATATATATCACATAAATATATATATAAATATTATAAATATTATACATACACCCCATACACATCCACACACACACACACACACAACACTCACACACACACACACACACACACACCACACACATATATATCTAATAAATATATATATAATATATATATAATATATAATGGATATGTGTATATATATACAAATATACATATATATATATAATATATATCTATCCTACCAATATATATAAAAACATACGCTACATAGATTTAATATGATACTATATATATAAATCTATATATATATATATAAATATAATATAATATATACATATCATATATAAATATATATAAATATATATATATATATATATATAAAAACAAACACACACCCACACAACACACACCTCACACACACACACAACACACAACATAATTATATGTATATAAATATATATATATATATATATATATATAAATAAATAAATATACATATACTATCCAACTCTCTATCTATCAATGTATATTTATAAAAATCTAAATAAATAGTATATATAAACTTTAACCCTGCGTTACTGCATTCTAAACTC
>NW_028234408.1:21876415-21878915 GCF_977035675.1 Penaeus japonicus
GGACAGCATCTGTGTTAGGAAGGCGGTATGTAGCAGCTGTGCGCAGATTGGGAGAAGTCGTAACCCTAAACGTAACTGCCATGCCCTGCAGTGCTCGCATAGCATCTTCATCTGAAATGTCATCCCCTGCAAAGATAGTCGAAACACGATCGCACCAGTCAAGGCCAAACAACGTGCGCAGAAGGTAAATGGCAGCCCGACCATTGTCCCAGGTAACAGGGGGCCGCGTTTCATATGCCATGGGAGATTGATGTACTTTAACTCCATTTGCTTGGAACAGTTCTTGTGCTCGGGACATAATGGCCTCTTGTTTGTCCTCTGGCACCTCACGGTAGTGGAATGTTATGCCTGATACCTTTTGTTCTAGCCAAGCACCATCTTTGCATACTTCCTCCTCTAGCTGCTTCTTAAGCTGTTCTAGCTGTACCTCATATTCATGAGGTATAGGATGCATGAACATTGTTCCATCTGGATGAAGAATTTCAAAGCCATGACAACCGGCATAGGTTATGCCCTCGATCCCTATCATTGATTTCACATTTTGCATTGAACGTCCTGATAAAATGGCCACGTTAACGTCGGGCATGTGAGACAAACGCTCCAGGACGCGACGTGTCTCCTCTGGCATCTGAGCCAAGTCCGGATGAGGAGCAATGGGGGCCAAGGTGCCGTCATAATCGAGAATCAGAGCTAATCGCGAAGACTCTGTGACATAAGAGGCCAGGAACTGACTGAAGTCTTCTTCTCGCAAAGGTTGGAGACGTCCAGGTGTTAGATTGTTGTCTGTCAAGCAGTCTACTGATTTAAGAAATGACTGAAGCCAGTAATTGACATCATGTTCACGTTCACGATGGCGAAGTTGCTTCATTCGAAGTTCCCTTTCATCCTTTGGCATGGTGAGGGCACGATGCATAACTTCAGCAAATTCAGCAGTCTCATAGGGATTCACCAAAAGAGCCTCGTGCATTGACGTTCCAGCACCAGCAAATGGAGATAACATGAGGACACCAGGTTCGCCCACCTGACATGCAACGAATTCTTTGGCAACCAAGTTCATTCCGTCTCTCAGCGGGGTCACCACAGCCACGGATGAGTCACGGTAGAAGGCAGCGAGCTGCTCCTGAGACACGCATCCATAGATGTAACGAATTGGCGACCAATTGGGGGTTGAGAAACGGCCATTTATTCGACCAATCAGTTGGTCGAGGTCCTCTTTCAGTTCCTGGTATTCTTTGACGTCAGTTCGGGAAGGCACTGCCACCTGGAGGAATGTCACGTGCTCAATGTGTTCAGGGTGCTTTTGCAGCAGAGTTTCGAAGGCACGAATTCTGTGCACGAGTCCCTTGGTGTAGTCCAGCCTGTCAACACCCAGCAGAAGCTGTTCCTGCTCATTGTTCTTGACAACCTGAGGCGCCTTTTCTGCTAGACTGACAAACCTGTCGTAGGGAATGCTAATGGGGAGAGGATGCACCGAGACTGTGCGCCCGTTGTGCTCCACCAGCATCTGCTCGCGGTCCACGCGGCAACCGAGGCGCCTCTGGCAGCAGTCTATGAAGTTGAGACAGTAATCTTCCACATGGAAGCCTACGGAGTCACAGCCAAGGATACCCTGCAGGAGTTCATCGTCCCAGGGGAAGAGCCGCATAATGTCCCAGGAGGGGAAGGGGATGTGGAGGAAAAATGCCATCTTGATGGGTAGTCCAAGCTTGTCACATCTGTCCCTTATACTGTTGGCAGCCATCATGAGGTGGTAATCGTGGAGCCATACAAGTGGAATGCTGTCATGATTGGTTTCTGACAAGCTCTGTACCGCCTCAACTGTCAGTTTGGCAAAATGCTCGTTGACTTCCCTGTAAGCCTGAAAAAAATATCACAAACTTTAGTGTTTACAACATCTATCATAATATATGGGTCAAACATACAAGCAGCAGTAAGAGCTGAGGAACTGACTAACTGTAAAATATGAACAACTGCTATGCATACCTCCCATTTATCTTGCTGGAAGATTGCCCTGTCTGGCATGGAATGAAAGAGTGGCCAGAAGGTAGCGTTGCAGCAACCATTGTAATAATTGTCAAAGAGAGTCCTCTGTAACATCATCGGCTTCACCTGCAAAAGTTTATACAAGTTTTAGTCAGTGACCTAAATCGATGATAATTTTTTTCAGAAATCACAAACTACATCTTTCTTAGAATGCAGAGAAGAAAGAGGGATAAACAGGTAGAGAGAGAGAGAGAGAGAGAGAGAAAGAGTGAGAGAGTTAGGGATGGAGAGAGAGAAACGGAGAAACAGAGAAAGAAAGAAAGAAAGAAAAAAGACAGAGTGAGAAAGGGAAACCCCAAAACGAGCTTAGATTACAATACCTGTCGACTCTTGAGACCTGCTGTAGGTGACTGGTCGTTCGGGTTGGCTTCAGGAATCTCCACAGCGCTGTCCTCCTGATGCTGGCCGGACCAACCCACCCACAAACCATTGGTTTCCACGACAACGGGGGCAACGG
>NW_028234408.1:21908915-21911415 GCF_977035675.1 Penaeus japonicus
CACCTATAGTCGGTCCTTTTTACAAACACCTTTCTCTGCGTCCTAATAACTCTTGGGAATACTTAGGTTTATTATTCATGCAAGCCTGCCTTCGTTACTGCTTACATCAAACTCTTCACTTTCACTGACTTTCTAATTTGTCATTAGCTTATTTAAACCATTAACATAACTTCCCTTCACATGCGAACTATCATCTATCCGTAACATATATATATATATATATATATATATATATATATATATATATATATATATATATATATATACATATGTATGAATGTATATATAATAAGCATATTCCACATCTGTCCACTGACCCTATTCATATATCTTTTATTTTCAATTTCATATCAACACTCACTCAAGGGACATCTGATAAACAGATGCAAAGAGTATCAAGATAAGTATACACGCAGAACCTCTTGGCGACATACATTCACATTCGAAACAGTTTCCTCTTAATTAAAGAATAAGAACTGGATGACGATGGCGGAGACGCCGAAAACGTTTCTTGAGTTCCGGTGACGACGACAGGCCTGTATTCTCTACTCACTTCTTGTGCTCGGAAACTGCTCGTACTACACACTACTTGTGACTAAAATACAGGCAAGAATGGGATACTGAAAGAAACATTACAATGGCAGTCGTAATGATGAAAATACACTGTGCTAAAAAGTAGGTTACCTTCTTTTAAGTAATATCCTGTGCGAGTTCGTGTCACAATAATAACTTGCTGATTTCCACTGTTAGTTCTGAGGAGACGATGTTGCTCCAGCTGCTGGGAAAGTGGTCAGAAGGGCCGTCATTACCTCTATATATACAGATTGCAAGCAAGGGCGGAGACTGGGGAAGCACTAGGTTTCTGTGGTTATCAGTCACAGAAAATGATTTCGTTGGCAATACGTTTAGTATGATTTTGAAACCATTTCGGAAGGTTCACCAGCTAACTGTGATAGTTGGAATAACATGCTGAAGTTGGCAGTTGATTTAGTAAACTGTAATTGATGTAATATTTATCAACTATAAATATGGTGTTGCTACCGTCCCCCCGCTAACGCATGGCAATGTTGTTGACCTGCGCATTGGAAGTTTCCGTACAGAAATCACTAGATATATCCGGTGATGTCTAATATGAAGAATAATTATATTTCGCATACTGATGCAATATTACGAAATGTCTATACTATAAAGTGCTATCATGTTGTCATTCTCTTCCGTTGAATTTAAGCCGCAAAACCAAACGTTTCTCGAATGAACTTCTCGATCTTTCTCTTCCCTTTTCACAAGCACCGGCAATCCATGGCACAGGGAACAAGTGCAGTCAATCAGTCATTTTTTTTTATTCCTTTTATTCCACACGACGGGTGTTTTAAAAGGTGATATAAACCTAACGAATAAACAAAACAGCGCTGTGGTTAAAGCCGGTGGCGAACCCTGGCAACCGCACTAGAGAAACGTTGAGAAGTGTTCACGCAGGGATCACGTGCTCACCTCCCGGTCCCTGTGAGAATCGATGGACTAGGATTCCGGGCCACGTCCATCCTGCTTGCTAGATGGTCTCGAAATTTCGGTCCAAGGAACACGAGGCGCTCACGTGATATCCACCTGTTAACACCGTGCTGTTCCATTCTGTGTTATTGACCTTGTTATGATGTATCACAAATGTTAAACGTTTGATCACTCAGGATCTCTCATGTACCGGATTTGGATTTTGTTAGATCAGTATATTCGGACGACATGAGAAACCTAATAAATTCCCGCGAATAAAAGAATTCCTAAACATGTTCCAAATGTTATTATTCATGACCACGTTGAGTCATACCATTACATAACCTTACGGGTCAGCTGGCACGGGCCACGACTTCGGGAAGCGTCCATGAGATCCATAACAGAAACTCATGATTTCTTGGCTGCTCGCTTTACCGATGTTATTTCTGGAGCAAGTTAATATTCGTGGGGAAATCACTTTATTTTCTCATGGTGGACTGCATGGAGCTTCATAGCATCAGGAATGGGAATGTTAAAAATAAACATGGCGCTTCCCATGGCTCTCGTGCGTCGCTCTCCCAGGATGCAGTTCGCGTCCCGAATGACCTTTCCAGAGATGCCGCAAGCAGCCGTTCCGCTGATCGATATTGGTCTGGCCATGTGACGCAACATGTCTAAACGCGCTTGCTGTCGGCCTCTATTTTTATATCTATATCTACATGCAGGCAGACACACACACACACACACACACACACACACACACACACACACACATATCTCTATCTATATATCTATATCTATCTATCTATCTATTTGTCTATCTATATCTATATATATGTATATATATATATGTATGTATATATATATATATATATATATATATATATATATATATATATATATATATATGTGTGTGTGTGTGTGTGTGTGTGTGTGTGTGTGTGTGTGTGTGCTTGTGTGTTTGTGAATATGTATGAAGACATCTATAAACAGTATACGTTTGCATGTATAT
>NW_028234408.1:21916415-21918915 GCF_977035675.1 Penaeus japonicus
AGATACGACCCACGCCCAAAATCATGAATACTTAAATGACCCACGTTGAAATGACCGTGACCCTTGATGGCGTCGCGGGTGAGACAGAGAGCGACCTCTGCCATCTGCGTGGCGTGGCGGCGTGGTGGCGTGGCGGCGTGGTGGCGTGGCGGCGTGGTGGCGTGGCGGCGTGTGGCGTGGCGGCGTTGACGCACCTGATCGGGGGATAGTTTAGGGAGCCACTATATCCCTGATAGTAATAGTAGTTGCAGCAATAGGGGTGTTTCTGTTGCTACTGTTGTTGTTGCGGTTTCGCCTATTGTTATTGCTAATATGGTTAGGGTCGTTATTAGTGTTACTGTTATCTCTATCCTTATTATCATTATTATCATCATCAGCTTTAATTATCTTCGTCGTCATTGTCATCCTCATCATCATCATCACCCTCTCTCCTCCTCTCCTCCCTCCTCCTCCTCTTCATCATATCATCATCATCCCTACTACCATCCTCTCCTCCTCCTCCTCCGTCATCTTCATTCATCATCTATCATCATCATCCTCCTCTCTCTTCTCCACCTCTCATCATCATCATCATCATCATCATTATCATTATCATCATCATTATCATTATCATTATCATTATCATTATCATTATCATCATCATCATCATCATCACTATCATCATTATCCTCCTCCTCCTCCTCGTCATCATCATCATCATCATCATCACTATCATCATTATCCTCCTCCTCCTCATCTTCCTCATCAACATCATCATCATCCTATTCATCACCAGCATCATCTTCACCACCACAACCACAACCAATCACCCATCCTTATTACAACCCCCCCCACCCCACCTCCTTCCACCCCCTCCCCCAAAATACAGATTTCCCCCTCGTGCAAATGCGAAAAGGCGGTCAGGGTCAGAGCGAGTGAGTCAGCCCCCATGTTGCACCTGCGCGTTGCTAGCCCTTCCCTGCGTGCACATCTGGCGGCGAGCACGTGTCTCGGTCGTGAACGCCGACCTGCGCTCTCGGCGTGGAAAGTTCTGCTGCGTTATTGCGTTTTTAGACCTTTGCGTACGGCGGTCTCTGGTTTTGGTGTTGCTGTTATGGATGTGTTGTCTTTGTTGTGATTGTTACAGTTATGATGGTAACGATGATTATGTTTATTATTATCATTATTGTTATTATCATTATCATTATTACCATTCTCATTATTATTTGTTTTCCTTATCATTATCATTATTGTTATTATTATCATTATTGTTATTATTATCATTGTTGTTATTGTTCTTATTATCCTTATTATCATTATTATCCTCATTGTTATTATCACTCTCATTATCATCATCATTACTGTAATTTTATCATTATCATCATTATTACCATTATTATCATCATTATATTGTTTTTGAACTTGTCATCATCATTATCATACTCATCTGTATAACTGTAATTATCATTTTCATTATTATCATCATCATTCCTGACTATCATTTACTTTTTGTTTTATCACTTTAAATATTTGCGTATGCGTGCATGTACGCATCGATTGCTTACCTTTCCGGGAAATGCTGGCCCTATTGTCTGGATGCGTGACTGTAAAAGAGCTTGTGCTAAAGATAAAAGGAATGGCGCTATAAGAGCAGGAGGGAATAATGATACTGACAGAGAGAGAGAGAGAAAATAGGGTTGATCGATAATGAATACTATGATTATGTTATTATTACTACATATACATATAAACAAACATACACACACACACACACACACACACACACACACACACACACACACACACACACACACACCACACAATACAGTAGGAAGTTCTGAAAGTTAAAAGGGTAAAAAACATCTTTTCTTTTCTTTTCTTGTTAGTTACAGTATCCTCCCCTCCCCCCCCCCTCCCCACCAAGAAGTGTTCTTACTAGTGTGTTTCTTCATGCACAAGTACAATTTGTAGTTTAGTGTCTTTCCTTTATGTACCTGAACCCTTTTCATGAAAATGAATGAATGTTTGAATATGATTGAGTATTCATTTCTTTGATTGATGAAGAGCTTTATATCTGTCAATCACTTAACAGTCATAGACGATTTTTTTTTCTTTCGATTTTTTTTTATCTAGAATCTAGCTATGCATAGATTTGTGGAATTAAGTGTTTGTTCATTATTCATTGTGTTGGAGAAGTCGCGTATTTATCCATTTTCATTGAACTGCCCACCATATCTTCTTATTTTCTTTCCCTCTGTGAATGTAGGTAATAATTGTTTTGTAAGCGTTTTGTGAAAGGAAATTCATACCTAGTTTAGCTAGCTAATTGTTTTCATATATGCTACAAATAGCAGACTCACGATCATTGAAAACATTTTAGGGAAATATGGTTTTATTCACCAAATGATTTCACCGTAAGTCAATTTCGAAGAACATTCTCCCTCTAAGAACATACTAGGCTCTAAATAGCTTTCCTTCGACAACCAAGCAACATCATCTGTGGCTCGTGCACGCCCCCTCT
>NW_028234408.1:21943915-21948915 GCF_977035675.1 Penaeus japonicus
CGAGATAGCCCCCCCACCCCCTATCACCCTTCTTAAATCCTCAGCCAGTCGAAAAATTATGGTGTGAGTTCACGGACGTACACACACTGTGATGTATGCCACTATTAGGTTTTCAGTAAAACTCGACAAATCTTGACCTTTTTACTGGAGATATCACGGTACCGAGAGAATAAGTGATAACTACTGCGGCAGCGGGAGGCTTGTTGGACGTCTTGGCTTGGCGGGGGCTTGCTGGGGCGAGGTCGGTCGGCGGGGAAGCCGCTATGCTCTCGGAGGGGTGATGTCGGGGGCGTTGTGAGCGGGAGTGGCGTGAGAGGGTGCGATATAGAGAAAGATCAAGCGAGGGCGAGGCTGGTCATAATTATACCTGACCCCGCACAGCCTGGGCTGATGATAATTTCTGGTTCGCTTTCCTTCCTTACAGTGGATCAGGACCACGTAGCACCACGTGATATCTAGTCATGTCTTATGCATCGCCATGTTCTTCAAGGAAATCTCTCTCAATCTCTTAAAAAAAAAAAAAAAAAAAAAAAAATCCATTGCGTACAAATATATGTTGTCCTTAAAAGAGTATAAACTTTGACATCATAACTAATGCCTAATGCGTGAAGACTCTGAAAACACTGATGGTTTTAAAGATGCCTAAATTTCTGTCTCTCCCCCTGGAAATTACTCTTCCCCCGGGGGCGCGTCCCGCAGGTCAAGAACCATTGATCCAGCTTCATAAAAGAAACATGAGTTTTCGTGTAATGTAACAAAGTGTGCAGAGTGAGTCTTACGTGCATTATCAGGCAGATATCGCCCCCTTTGTAGCATACTCGGTCGATGAACTGGAACCTTAAATCCATTTTCCGGTGCAACTGGATTCGGCTGGACTCTAACTGGATTCCGCCATTCCCATTCCTAACGGGCGTACTGCGTCGTAGCTCTTCTCCTGTATCGATCGCTCAGTAGCATTTATTAATGTTTTATTACATGCTTTGAGCGATAACTTTAAGGTCGTTATTAGTATTTATCGTGTTGCATTCTCTGGTCATATAGTCTAGGCTCGTTCAATTGTTTTCCTGCTTTGCTTTCGATAAATTATTTCCCTTTTTATCTTTTTTTTCTGGATTCGTTGTTACGTGTTTTATTTACAAAAGGAAAGGGACAGTAGATTAATCTGTCGTCTTACAGTCATGGCGAGTCTTTTTTTTTATGGTGGTATTCCAATTACTTTTTCTCAGAACAGGTTGACTAGAAAACGCGTGGCAATTCTTTTCCTTGTCTTTAAGTGTTTTTTTTATGTAACTTGCAAGTCACAGGTGCGGAAATGTACACACAGAAATTGAGAGAGAGAGAGAGAAAGAAGAAATAATCAACAAGAAAGAGAGAGAGAGAGATCGGGCCCGTCTAAGATACTATCCGTAGACTTTAAAATAAATTATGATTAAGCTTAGAGCAACAACGTTTATACTACATATTTAAAAAGAAAAAAACAACAACTTCAAAAACATTTGCAAAAATACCAAAAAAACGTTTATATACTGCGTGAGAAAGATTTTATTGCACATAAACACAATTCATATATTTGCATGGATACAAACTATATGATGATTGTAACAGACGAAAAAGAACCAATGAAAGTGACAAAGTACCTAATGTACGGCGCGGGAACCCGATTTGTCATCCGCACTTTTGACAGGAAAGAAGCACTTCCAGCAAGTACCATTCTTATTTTACAAATAGCTATTCATATGACAGGTAGATCATTACCTGTGGAAATTACCATCGCGAACGCTATGTCCTGTTTGCAGAGTGCGCTTGTTTGAAGCAGGAGTCTAGACTCACACATGGCACAGGTTTACATTTTTCTTTGTTTGTAGCAAAAGTATTGAGTGTATATACTGTGTGCGTATTTGATTACTGTTAATTGTATTTGTTCTCTCTGACCATACCTTGTCAATTCAGTGAGAGATAGAAATGACTCAAATACTGATATCAGTTACGATACTCTTTATCTAAAAACATATAAAAACATCTCTCTTTTTCTGCTTTAGCGTTGCGACACTGGACTCTCCGAATAGGAAACCCTCAACTAAGCTGTCTACATTATGTCCCTGTCAGTTTTTTAGTTACGTAGAAAGACCTTACTTTTGTTTATTTTTTTTATTTATTATCATTATCATTATTTTTTTTTTTTTTTTTTTTTTTTTTTTAGCTAGAATGTAAAACGGATAGAACTGGCTCAACGCATGTCTCCCATGAACACGTAAACACCTTTCGCTGTTTCCTTCAAGAAAACAAGCTTTACAAGATAACTGATGTGCTAAAATAATATATACTTATACCTTTGTGAGTTTTCATTGTCACCGTAAGTTTCTTTATACCTTAACAAGTTTATTTGCTTTAATGTAAATAATCGATCCTTTAGGATATGTATGTGTAGCTGTGTACGGGTGTTTAATTTCTGTTTGTATGTTTTTGTGTGTGTATATGTGTATAGATGTGTGACTGTTCAGCCTCATTCATATATGGTCTAGTTAGCGTTACATTAAACTAGTTGCTAAGTGTCATTGCCCCTTATTACATTTTTTTAAATGTGGAAATATGTGATTATGTCAATTTTAGAACGAGTCACTGTGAATTTCCAATGGCTTATACAGTCTAATTTGCTTTTATTAGAGAAGATTATGGTAGCACTGCCCCCCCCCCCCTACTGCCCCGGCTTAATGCCAATGCAGAGGCAAAAATAGAACTTGTATTGCTTGCTTTTGGTCCACTGAATTGTCAAGAAGGTAATCTGAATGAACATGTTGAATGTGTCGGATACCCACAGATACACACACACACACACACACACACACACACATACACACACACCTATATATATATACATATATATATATATATATATATGTATATATATATATATGTATATATATATATATGCATATATATATGCATATATATATATATGTGTGTGTGTGTGTGTGTGTGTGTGTGTGTGTGTGTGTGTGTACCGATCTCTTTCTCTCCAAGCCTTTCTATCCACCATCCATGTAAAAAGTGGAATGAATTGAAGAAAAGGAGGCCCAGCAAATAAAAATTGAAGCCATCATGAAATCCTTATATGGCCAAGAGAGACTTGTAGCAACGCGCGTGTGATGTAGTTCAGCGGCTGAATCTTGACAAAACCCATTCTTCTTAACCATGCAAAGAGAGACCGAAAAATAGCCCTAAGTGTGAATAAACCGTGACTTTATCAGCGCTTATATTACAGTCTCTCTGTGTGCAACCTTCGCCCTGCACGCCAGCGCAAAGGCTAAAAGAGGCTGCCGCGCCGCGCCGATCGACTGGAATGACGTCAGAATTTAGGATCTTGAGAATCGGGAATGGTTTTGATTTCATATGCAAGAGGCTATTCCGAAAGATGTTGAACCTCGGCTATTGCGTTGTAGCCTATAAGAGTGTCTGCTTCAGCCGGATGCTGCTCATATCGCTTGATATATTTCAATTTTGGGAAAGATTAAGCTGTCCCCTGTCCCATGCTGACTCATCAGCATCAGACTGACCTACCCCTATCTCTTGCGATTCCCAAGATCAGTGTAAAGCAATTATTTGATTGACAGCTTTGCAGGTTGACTCTATCATTTCCTAGCACTGTTGTTCCACCTCCTTACCAGATGACTTTGTTGGCCCTGTTTTTCTAACTCGTTTGTCTTAGCTCCCAGTTGTTCGCCATGGCTCACTTTGCTTCAGTGTGGCTCACCAACGATGACTCTGTCTAACCTTGCACCCGTATGCTGGTAATGTCCACCCTCGCTCACCTTGTGCGCTGAGTCTTGATTTAGCACTGAACTTTACGCCTCATTATAAAGGAAATAGATAAAAAATTATATTACAAATACACTAAATCATGGCGTCGAAATATGAGAGAAAAAAGTTATATGAAAAAGTTAAAAGAGGCACTGCGAAAGAAATACAAAATTTAAAAAATGAAAAAAAAAAAAGCTTTACAGAAAACTGCAGTCCCATCTCCTTACATCCAGGCTACCTACCTCGCACACCCACTCTCACACAAGGAAAACAGCGACTCTCAGCCATATTGGTTCATTCCTCTTTCTGTTTCAAAATTCATCGCACGTAGCACTAAACTTGATTTCTGACCGTATGAGCTCATCACGTGTAACTGCGAGCTCATCTCCCGCCCATATCGATTCCTTTGATCCTCATGTCGAAATGCATCTCCGCTGCATTCCGGTGATCTTGATTTCACCTCAACTCACTCACCTAATGACGTTTTATTTGGATTATTCATTTTCTTCGATTACCTACTTTCCCTTTACTAGAAAGTCCTTTAACTACACAGAAAATACAATGATGAAAGACTTCTAATTCATGGGTTGTCAGAGTAGGGGTAATGATCTACACCTTTGGTTATTGGTGGCTTATTCCACGAAGAACTGTCGTAAAAATGTGAAAGTTACAATTTAGTTCGGGAAATGATTACCACATGAAAAGAAGTAACTTTGACAGTGTCATGTTAAACCCAAAGATCTGAAATTCACAATTAAACTGTGATACTAACTCCATCAGTCCGCTGTTAAGTTGAAAATACAATTACTGACTCAATCTATAAAGACTTTATTAGAGTCTTATCAACAAAACCCCAAGAAACACCAAGACCAATAAGAAGCGCAGCAAAATGGAACAAACATCACAATGAAGCGAAACACACCACACCAAACAGGATGAGGAGGACTTATAAAGGGCGAGCCAATGGAAGTAAGGGGAAAGATGACGAGTTCGAGGTTCGAGTGAGCAGCCTGGGATAAGACGGGTTTTGGGAAGGCCGCAGACAACGCAGCTGAGCCAGGGTGACATTTTGGCTCTTACTTGTGCTTGTTAAGGGTCATGGGTCGAAATCGAATCGATCCAAATTCCTCTGGCCTTGTTGCATTACTGATGCGTGGTGCATGTGCATTCGTGCATGGGAACACTTGCAGAGAGCAAAGCAC
>NW_028234408.1:21973915-21976415 GCF_977035675.1 Penaeus japonicus
ATATATATGTTTATATGCATATAAATACATATATACATATATATGTGTCATATATCATAACATTATATATATATATATATATATATATTATAATATTATATATACTATGATATATATATATATATATATATATATCTATGTGTGTGTTATATATATATATATAATATATATAACTATCGTGTGGTGTAAAATGTTGTGATGTTAAATGTGTGTGTGTGCTGTGTGTGAGTGAGATGTGTGTGAATGTAATCAGTCAAACAATTATTATATATATATATATTAAATATAAATATATAGTAAATATACAATAGAACATTCCCACATATATCATATATATACATATTCATATATATATATTACATATATATACTATATATATAATATATATATATATATTATATGTATATATATATGTATATGTTATATTGTTAGTATGTGTATATATGTAGAATATATGTACTTATATATGTATGTATGTGTGGAGAATATTATACGATATAATAAATTATATATAATATAATGTATATATTATACATATAATATATTTATATATGCATTATATATCTATTAATATATATAATGACTAGCTTATAACTCTAGATAGCATAGACAACCATATATATAAGGTATATGTGTTGTATGATGTATGGTCTAAATATATGGATATATATATACATATATATAATGTATGTATATATTATATATAATATTCTATATATATATATATATACTCTATTAATTGTGTGTGTGTGATGATGTGTGTGTGTGTGTGTGTGGGTGTGTGTGTGTGTGTGCTGTGGTTGTGTGTGTGTGGGTGTATCTATTATTCTATCTCTCTATCTATCTATCTATCTATCTATCTATCTATATACTATATTATATATATTATATTATATTATATATATATTCATATGTATATGTATATATATATTACAGATACATATATATATATATGTATATATATATATATAGTGTAGATATATATATATATATATGTATATATATATTTATGTCATTCTTTAGTCATGTTATATATATATATATAGATATAGATATATATATATAGATATTATATAATATATGCATAGATATATAAGTATGTATGGTCTATATGACACTATTTCTATTATTTATAGACTTATGCTATATATTGTAATACATATATTTATGAGTAGGTAGATATATGGAGGTATGTATACGGATAGATAATATATATATATATACTATATATATTTAATAGAGATATATATAGATAGTGTATATCACCAATAGATAAATATATTATAATATATAAATATATAGTAGATAGATACATTTTTAGATATTTATGTATTTATATATATATATATATATTATGTATTTTATATATATATATATTTATATATGGATTAGATATAGATATATAGAATATATATAGTGTGTGTGTGGGGGGGTGTGGGTGTGGTGTGTGGGGGGGTGTGGGGGTGTGTGGGGGTGTGTGTATAGATTTATATGGTCGATAGTATAGTGATAGCGATAGAATTGTATAATTGTGAAGATAGAGGAGAGAGTGACGATTAGATATATGTATATAGAGGGACAATCATAATGATAATGAGAATGATAATTATAACGATGATTATATTACTTATAATGATAATGATGATAATGACGATGATGATAATGAAGAGGAGAAGGAGGGTAATGATAATAATAATAATAAAGATAATAATAATAATTGCGTATAATGATTATATATAATACATATGATTATCATATGCAATCTATATATATATATATATATAAATTACAATGATGATTATTATATTAATAACAATATCATCAATGATTATTTAAAAAAAGGACAATAATGATAATAACAATAATGATAACAACAATCACGACATCAGCAACAGCAGCACAAACAACAACAACAACAGTAGTAATAACAGTATTGATGGTACTGAAGATGATAATGATAATAATAATGATAGTGATCATTATAATATGATGATAATGATAATAATGATCATGATGATATTAATTATAATAATAATGATCATGATGATATTAATTATAATAATAATAATGGTGATGATAAAGATTATGATAATGATTATGAGAAAAGGATCATGATGATGATGATCACCATAATAATAATGATAATAATAATAATGACAGGTAGATGGCCAACCAGATAAAGAAAAGATAAAGATATATGAAAGATAGACTTCAACCCAAATGACGTCAAGATCAAAGAGACTCCAGTTCCCAAGTGCCTTGTTGTTTGCACAGACGCCCCCCTCCCCCTCCCTCCCGCCCCCCTTGTAGCGAACCGTGAGCACAAATCATAGCCAAGCAACGGATTAGAGTCGCATGATGCTTGCGACTGCGGGCTTTGCTAGTTGCGGATGTTGAGATGTTGAAGCTTACGATGGTCCGAAGATTTTTTTTTTCTTCCGAGTCTGCTTTTCGGTCTCCTCTCCATGTGTGAGGACGGAAGTATAACACTGAGATGAAT
>NW_028234408.1:22023915-22038915 GCF_977035675.1 Penaeus japonicus
ATTTACATAATTTATTTGTGTTTCTGTGATATTAATTGCCATGGTCTTCTTTCCTAAAATATGTTACTGTAAGACATGTCTGATAACAAAATTGTAGTAAGTATATTCATGTACACATATGGTAGACCAAAGTAAAGAGTAAATAAGAAAGGATGTCACCAGTAATATGTAATACACAGACCACCTTGTCACCTGATTGAATTTAGAAGGGATAGTGTCACAACTTTTGTCTTCATTTCTGATATAGAAATTAGAACTTGTATAATCACAGTGGTGCTACTTCAAAATACATGGAGCTTCCAATGAAAATAAATAATATACATACATATATATATATATATTATATATATATATATATATATGCATTTTCTTTCATAATACAGTTTTTTACATTTTCTTTTTAAATGGGGAAAGAAAATTAAATATTTATTGGTTGTCTCATCATTGTATTTTCAGTATGGTTTGGCATATTTTTCTGTAATTGGATTATTTAAATACAATATATTGAGATAAAACATAGTTGGTATTATTTACCTTATTATTTACTTATACTGTGGTGGCCCAACCTAACACAAGGTCTGGCACTGCTATGTAATTTTGTTTGCATTTGATGCCTCTTGTATATAGTCTAGAACCTATACCACACTCTTTACTTGCCCATTCAATAATTTGGGTAGTTTTCCGCTCAAACTTTTTGTGTATATATGTGTGTGTGTGTGTGTGTGTGTGTGTGTGTGTGTGTGTGTGTGTGTGTGTGTGTGTGTGTGTGTGTGTGTGTGTGTGTGTGTGTGTGTGTGTGTGTGTGTGTGTGTGTGTGTGTGTGAGTGTGTGTGTGTGTGTGTGTGTGTGTGTGTGTGTGTGTGTGTGTGTGTGTGTGTGTGTTTTTTTATCTTGCAAACTTGTACATACATAATTTTTACAATTTCAAACAAATATTTCTCACATGGACAAGTAATCACATTTTGTGACTTAATATGATATATAATATGCTTAAAAAACATATATTTTGTCAATTCTTTTCAATACCCTTTGCAATCAAAACTAAATTAACCCTATGACGACGGTGTGTCACACTCGTGTGACACAGCTAAATTCCCGATGGCGGGGCGTCATGCCAGTGTGACGTTTCCAATGCAATATTGCAATGGCCCGGCGTAGGGGTTTTCGCGTAGCACATGCCCCATTGGGAAAGGGTTAACAGTCAAATTAACATTTTCATAAAATAGTGATTATTGCTTATTTTTGCAACAATATTTCATGAATTACTACTGACTATCTCTCACAACGTAATTTTAAACAGCCTGAATATAGTCAATCTCCAGTGAACTTGTACCACTTTGCTTAAAGTCACTATAAACACCACCAGGAAGCTGAATAGTAATTCTTGTTATGTCCGACGTGTCCAGAGGCTCTGCATCGGGAACAGGTTCACCACGGTAGTATGGCTTGAACTCACTCAGTTGCAGAGACAAAACAGTCCATTCATTCTTTGGAACCTGCAAAATATATTTCTCATTATATCCTTGGGTACTTTGTGTTGTAAAATGTAATTATAGCCATTTCTGTCATTTAATTTTCTTGATGCATAATCCATTGTTTGATGCACTGATGTAGTAGATAAAAAATTGTATATACTTAATCTTATTTCTTTGCTGAAATAAAACAAAATCCAACTTACAGTGAAGAAAGATTCATAAGAGGGGTATGCGCTTGGTTCTTGTCCTTTATGTTGAAAATTCACTTTGTAAACGTAGTTATCTCCTTGGCCACGAACTCTCATTTCAAGAGCTGAATGTTGGCTTAAATCCCACCCGTCGTTAGTGAAAGTCCCTGCAAACCCAGCTCCATTGGGTTGAGGATTGAGCATGGTGAAGAACACAGCTCGCTGAAATAACTTTGATTTCTGCAAAGACACATGTTTATGTAATGTTAATGTTAATGCACAGGTACATATGACTTTCAATTTCATTGTTCTTGAAGTTGATATTGTCCTTTGTGTATTTTTCTATTTTGAAGACTATTCAAATTAAATATTTTAACTGATCTGATATGTTGATAATGAAATATATCCTCAGATATATGTACATTCATTTGTAGTACAGAATCCATTACTGTAAGACAATAAATTCATAAATTAAATGTCAGAGGCCTCAATTTACTCTAGCAATCAACAATGTGTATATGAAATATAAGCAACCTTTACTTGAATAAAAGAAAAACTTAAAGGATATAACTTTACCTGCAAGCTAAAAACACCCTTAGACATTCCTGGCACCCTGACAGTGTCTGATGATTCTTTCCAATTGTCCAAAGATTCCATAACTCGAAAATCATACATCATTTTTGGAGTATATGCATTAATGCTGAAATTTAGGACATTATTAGTGACATCCCATAAATGTAAACAAACTAGCAAAAGAAACATTCAATACTTATAAATGTGACTTTAAAATTGCAAAGAGATTTTGCCATGGCATTTTACTTGTCTTGAACATAGAGATTAGAAGTATTTTGAAGTGCGAGGGTGAAATCTCTCATTATATACTGTATATCGACTGGTTTTAAATGCCAAACTCCCTCTCTTACAAGAGCTAGGATAGTGCCTTCATTTGATGCAGTTTCATATATACACCTATATTTAGCTATTTTGAATAGGTTGTCAATTAGGTAGCTTTCTGTTACGCATTTGATCAGAGATTCATTATAAACTGAACTTTATTACTTATGTCTATGTTAAATGTTGCTATTAAAATGAAATAAACTGGCACATCATCTGGTCCTTTTCTCTGCAACTCAGACCAGTAGCATACCTATGGTAAGGCAAGCACGGGATATGCCCTGAGAGCCACTTGATGGGGGGGCCACCACTAAGTACTTTTTATGAAGTCAGATAAGCTGAATGGCTAGGTTGTTAAATTATTCATGTAAATTACCAGGTAAATTACAGTGCTGGGAACAATGTCAATGTTTGCCATAAGTGCTATAGATACATCCCTGCTTGAGACTATATGTATTGGTGAGTGGAAACTATGGTAGATGTTTAAAAGACACCTGCGGTCACTTTCCAATTGGAACTTTTTTCTCATAATCATATTGGCTGTATACTCTACAAATCAACTTAAAATTTGTTGCGATTTATTATATGATTACGATGGATGGACTACCATCTGGAACATGATATGGTGCACTGTAAAGCAATAGCTGTGGCCTTAGCTCTTTATGCTCCATCAAAGGCCATCAGATCTCGACCATATATACTCTGACAAAATAGAGCTTCAACCAATTCCTTATTTGACAAAAATTTGCTAGCAAGAATTACAAGTGATGGAGCATGGTAGAAGGCCTTTGCCAGAAAGCCAACAGGTGCAGAGGCAGCACCCAATGCAAGAAGTTAATGGCAGACACATGGGCATCTAAAATGTGTACCTATATTTTGTTTTGTTTTTAAACAAAAAGTGTGTTCAGAGTAGGTGCTTCACCCAACCACCATTAAAAGTGTGGGGGTGATTGTGTCCTTTTTCTTATGCCTGTGTTATATCGTATTTTCTGTGAAGATATTGCACAGTAGGCTCTTACATCTACAACTTATAAGATAATGTTTCAGTAAAATGCGGTACAGGAACTAAGTCCAGTATTCACAGTCATTTGCCAGAACTCACGTATAAGAACTTTGGTAGGCCATGCCAAGACCCAAAGATGCTCCCAACAGCAATCCAGTTACCCTCATCATTGCGCAGGAAGTCATTGCAGCTGCAAATAATACAGAAGATTTAGATAACATTTCAAGGAAGAAATCATGCAATAAAAGATCTAAATTGTAAGTGTTGAAAATCACAATCATAAACATGAGACTTTAAACCATGACATTTGCCTGTTCAAGGTACATCAAAATGTAAAACTGTAGTTGAACTGAATCTGGGTTTGTAATTTCTTAAAAGAAATACTTCAGACCTATTGCATATGAAAGAGTGACATTAAATAATGAAATAAGTTTTTGCAAGGTAGGCTATTTTGTCTCTTGGAGCAATATCATGTTTTGATAAATATCAATCCAAAATCCAGTCTTCAAAATTATGATTGCCATATCAAATGTTTCAATGTATTTTCTTGCAGTCTGTATTAAACAACTCTCTGCTGACCTATTTGTCGAGTTAAAAAAAAGAAAAAAAAATATATAGCCTTCTGCCTACAAAATTGGAATCGAGAATTCCTAAGGTCATGAAATAAAACCTGAAAACCAAACAATAATTTCACAAAACACCCAAACAACATTTCTAACACCACCACACAAAAGAAACAGTTCCATCAAGTCTATACACATGTCCAATCTCCAAAAGGAAGAATCATACCTGAATCACGGACAAAAAAACGTCAATATTTCCACGCTATCTCGGACCTCGAGAGTAACTTCTTTCTCCTTTTCGAGGGTTCTGGATCAGCTCAACAAACAGGCAAGACGTTGACACTCGAATGAACCTTCCTCACCTCATACCCCCTTGAACCTTACCTTAAATGTGTCCTCAGTTATATAACGACCTCCTGGCCATGGTGACCGGGCATTCGTTTTTTTCGGAAGGCAGCTGTATGGCTCCACAAGGACGGGCAAATGGTGTTATATAACGGTGTACCCAGCAGCGCGTTTACTGTTTATATATATATATTTTTTCAATTCCTTATTTTGTTTGGTTGGGCCCTTTTCCTTGTATCTCCTTCGCATCGCATTGGGAGTTCCTATTATTATGAAAAAAAGAGGATAAGGACTGATGACATTAATAATGTGATGGCAATGATTATGGTAATGATGGTAATAATGATAGCAATAATGATAATGATGATAATAAAGATAATGATAGAAACAAGAATAGTAATATTTATAGTTATAGTATTAATTATAGTAATAATAATGATAATAATAAGTATTATAATAATGATAATAATAATGATAATAATAAGTATTATAATAATGATAATAATAATGATAATGATAGTAGCAACAAGAAGAGTAATATTTATAATAAGAGTGATAATACTACTAATGGTACTGGTAATTATAATAATTGCAATAATAACAACATCAATAGGAAAAGGAATAACAAAAATAATGACAATAATGGCAATGATGATAATACTAATTATAATAATAACAATAATGAGAATGATATAGTGTTAATGATAATGGTAATACTACCAACAATAAAAATAATGATGAAGGATAGGGATAAGGATAAGCCAGATTTGCGGAGCAGATGCTACGCCGGGCTAATATGCACTGAGGCGAGCCCGCCTGTGTCCGCGTGTGCTGACTCGTGAGAGAATGTGCCAACGAGTGTTGAGTCGATCTGAGCTTGGTCCTTACCCAACGCAGTGCCCAGCTACGTCAGTAACCACCATGTACATATGTATATATGTATATATATATTATGCATATATGTACACACACACACACACACACACACACACACACACACACACACACACACACACACACACATATATATATATATATATATATATATATATATAATATATAATATATATATATAATATATATATATATATATATATATATATATATACCATATCTGACGATATTTGACATCTTATTTTTAATTTTGTACGATAATTGGATCTCTCACTCAAAGTTTATCTCCCAAAATGTATTCATCGAACTGAAATGGTACGTCACTTACCTCAGCTATGTCATTTGCAAGCATTTTTGCAGCTCAGATATTGATCAGACTTTTACATTTTTCGCCCAATTGGCTCATCGATGGTTCTTTAAGAAAATATTCCAAAAATAATTCATATTTCCTCATTTGATTGCGTCAATCAATTGGGACTTCCAGAGAGAGACTTTGACTTTGACAAGTTTATTGAGACAAGTGATTACGTACATCTCAAAAGGATGAGGTAACATAGGTTATCCTCACCCCAATCTTAGTCCCTCTTTGGGCTCACATATATTTTACAAAGCCTTACAGCTATGTCAACATGTTGAAATATATACAGAACAAAAGGCGGACCAATCACAAGTATACAGACTTAAATGTTTATATATCAGGAGAGCGATATAACAGTATAAATTATCACCCTCAGCATGCTAAGCCTCTCCTGAGGTCACATAATTACATACTTGAAAATGTGACGCACATATATGTTAATAAAACATACATATGCTCCTGGAGGAAGGAATTTATCAGAAAGTAAAAAAATATGTTTGTATTCAACAACATGATGTATCATAAATGATATTCATCCACATCTCAATAAAATCCTACTAGGGTTATCATAGTCTCGGTAGAAGGGAAGTCACAATCGGATATACACAGTTGTCAAGTACAATTATGTAATCGATGCAAAGTGTTTGTACTTCTTCTTTTTTTTTTATTACCTGGCCATTTCTAAACATCCATACAGCTTGTTCGGGAAGTCCAGTTAAATCTAAGTTTCTGTAAATATGAAGCATGGGACACTGTAAGATATAATGTACTAAGGTGTGTGACCTTGGTGACCTACACACCCTGCATTTTTTTCTTGTTTACCTGTCGGGACACCTAACTCCCTATAGTATTTATACTCTAACCTAATTCTCATATGCACAGAGTCTTTCCACTTGCTCTTGCCCCTCTCATAAGTGAAGTCTGTGTTTATAGCTAGATGCATATAGTGTTGCAAGGTTTCGCTCGTCTCAATTGACTCGCCTTTCTTAATCTTATCATACTCTAACTATATCCTCTTGATATTGCTCCTTGCCTTGTCTGAGCACTGTGAATGTCCACCTAACATATTTTAGCTGCCTCCTTCGCTACCTCATCCACAGCCTCATTAAGGGTGATACCGACATGCGATAGGATCCAGACGGATGTAATCACACGTCCCTGACCTCGCAGCTCATGAGCAATAAATCGGCACTCGTTAACAATGAGCTCAAACACAGCGTCTCTGCTGTTAAGAGACTCCAGCGCTCCCATGCTATCCACAAAAAAGAATGCATCTTTATTAATAATTTCAATTTTTAAGTGCCGTCAATATTGCCCATAACTCAGCCTGTGTTGATGATATATGATTACTCAGCCACTTGCAGTGAACTGTCTGATGATAACCCCACATCCAGCTCTGCCATCTTTCAAAACTGACCTATCGCAGTGGACATAAGCAATATCAAGGCATGTTATTCTTTCTTTCATGGCCATATCTTGATTTAAGTTGACCTGGTTCATACAGCCTCTTATTCATACAGAGGGGTTCGACATCTACATTAATAGCCTGGTCCTCCCATGGTGGCAGTTTGGAGGATGTCTGAAATGAATGACAAAAGTCCTGCAAGCCATAATATTCTATATCGTTTTTCAGCCCCTTCATATATCCTCGTTTGCCTTGTCTATGAATAGTCCTAATGTTATTAAGACCGCTGACCATATATCTCCCTAATTCCTTTCCACTATTCCCTATCATGAGCCTGACGGCTGCTATGACATTAATCTCGCTTACTCTCTGTGCAGTGCTTTGCAATCCTGTTTCTGTTCTCATTATGTCTATCCTAGCATTCTTTTGACACCCGAGGATAAAACGCATAGCTTCATTCTGCATGGTTTCAAGCCTTCGGAGCCTCCCCTGACAAGCTATAGAATGTGCTGGTGCTGCATAATCCACCAAAGCTCTCACTATACTAATGTAGACTAGCCTCAGCAGCTCCTATCCCGCAACAAGCAAGTGCCCTGAGCGGACGCAGTCGAGCCTTGCACTACGTTATTACAAGGTTAAATATTTATATGTTGGCACCTCCACTGTTTTGTTGCTGAGGGTAATCGGCACGTTACCTCTTTGTTTACTTTGAAACTTCCTCTTTTCTTAATTTATAATCCGTCCCAATGTTTGAGTAAATCTGCCCAGCGCTGTTTGTAAAGGGCGTTGAGTGGTTCCTTGTATCAATATATCATCTGCATACACGATTGGCTGAACGCCCTTAGGATATTCATCTGAAGCTATTCTGTTCATTAGTACATAAAAGAGCGCTGGGCTTAAAACACCCCCTTGTAGAGTACCCAGCTCAAAACTTTTCTCTTCTGAAAAACAGCCTTGAAACCATGCGTAAGCTTTCCTATCTGTCAGACAGTCACCAATCCATCTCAGCAACTTTTCTGTTTCACCTAATCTTGTCAATTCATATAGAATCACTTCCCCATTAGCTTTATCAAAAGCTCCCTGTAAATCTATAAAAAAAAACTGCACTTTTCTGCATCATTGGATAAACACTGAATTACACAGTTTCATGTTCCCTTTCCCTTCATAAAACCGTACAAATTACAAGACAGTTTATCTTCAATCATGAACATTAGTCTATCTAATAATATTCGCTCCATCATTTTACATATACAAGAAATCAGAGATACAGGTCTGTAACCCCCAGCTGCTTTTAGAATAGGTATTATAATAGTTTTCTTCCAGGACTTCGGTAATCTACCCTCCGCGTAACTCAAGTTGAATAGGTCAATTGGAGGGTTGTTCCTCATGCTTGCTAATGAGTTGAGAATATCATATTTCACTCCTTCTTCCCCTGGATAAGTGCTTTTCCCTCTTTTCACAGCATTTAAAAGTTCATGTGTAGTTATTTGCTGACAAGATACTGCATTAATGTTTACGAATGAAACGATCCGTTTGCATGGGAAGCCGAAAGAGAGGGACAGATGATGCTGTTATCAATGATTTTGCCCATCTCTTCTAATTGCGAGTGCCTAGTATTAAAGTCACTCACTATCAGAGGCGAGTCAGAGTACGTGCAATCTGGTCGGTATCTGAGATCAAAGCATCTCCCAGAGATGTATAAATGTGCAATATATACCTCACCTTGTAAATACAGCTTCACACATACACTTTCAATACCTTAACTTCTACATGGCATCTCTAGCAGTTCGGAAGGTATTGTACTTTTGACGTAAGTAGACACTCCCCGTGTTCGGTCTCCGGAATTAAGATGGTATGCTCTATAACCAATGAGTTTAAGAGTGTCACCTTTTATGTCCCTAGTTTCCAGGGGACAATTACGTCTTTCATTTTTCAACACGAAATAGTGGATGTCTGTTACATTCCACGCCATTATCTTAATACTATCACACTCCATCAGACCTTTACGGTTTCCTTATATTTGGCAAACTGTTCCTTGATGTTTGCCCACTCCTCCTGAACTAACTCCCACTCTCTCAGATGCTTATCCTTTTCAGTGTATTGACACTTATGTAACAATGACCTGCAGGTTGCTGATGTTGTTCCTTCCACTACACTCGGTATTATTTTTCTTGCTTTGCCCTTAATTGTAATTTTACTTTCTGTGTTTTTCTTAACCACCAATCATTGTTGTCTTTCCATGAGGATTCTTGCGCGGGAGTTTCTTCCTCAGCTTCCACTCCCTTTTTGTTGTCTACTACACCACTATCCATCACTATCGCATTTTTTTTCAATTGCATCCATCCTTTGCACTAATGTATGCAACATTCCAAAATTGCAGATATCTCTTTTACCGGAGAATCTGCATCACTGTCCCTCGTTGTTTCCTGGGCTTCAATATCTTCTCTCGTCTGGCTATTGGTTTGTCCGTTCATGGCATTCCGGTCATCTTCCTGGAGTTGCAGTCCTCGCGGTGGGCCTTGCAACCAAGCATTGGGGGCGTTAGGAATACTCTCCTGCTCAGTTCGTCTGGTGGTCTGTCCTCTTGCCCTTTCCTCGGTTTCTTTAGGGGAAGCCGAGGAATTAGGTTCCACCCTTGGCCTCGCCATGCGTGATAGAACCCCAGCATTGTGCAAGCCTCCACAATTGCAACAGCAAGGTTTCACCCTCTCTCCTCTGTCTATCTTTCCTTTCGTCGCAGAGCAGAGCGCCCGGGTCCAATTCTAGGGGTACTGAAATATAACGACCTTCGTCATTTTTCCCCTTTCTGTGGGGCAAACAACACTGTCCCCTTATATCCCTGAGATGTCAGGAACTGCTCCGCTTCTTTATTCTTTACCGTCGAATACGGTCTTCCTTTCGCCACCTTTAGCAGCGGCTCAAAATGGCTATGTTCTTTTCCAAATTGCATTACCCACTCTAGCCTTTTCATGAAGGAGATTTCGAAAGATTTCCTTGTTACCTGATTGAATTTAAAAGGGAGTGTCACAACTTTTGTCTTCAGTTCTGATATAGAAATTAGAACTTGTATAATCACGGTGGTGCTACTTCAAAATACATGGAGCTTCCAATGAAAAAAAATGTGTATGTATGTATATATTATACATACATACATACATACATATATGTAAAAAGGATCTTTCATTGAATATGGTAATTGATCATTTATAGTACTGCACTTTTAGCTTAATCGTATTCTTCACTTCCAAAAGGGGGTTATACAAAGATTAGCAACCATTCACCTTATATTTACACACACACACACACACACACACACACACACACATATATATATATGTATATATATATATATATATATATATATATATATATATATATATATATATATATACATATAACAAATAACAATAGCACAGTTGTCACGTCCCTTCGAGCGTGTCAAACCGCCCAGGTGTCATGGCTTGGCGCTCCTCCGATATTATAGCCTCGGGGGACATGAGAGGAACACTGTAGTGGCGCCTAGCGTCAACACGTTATAAACATAACCAAAAAGAAGAAAAAAAAAGAAGAAAAAAAAGAAAAACAATATAAATATGCTGTATGCACTTCCATGAAGGCCACGCTATATGCATCAGCGTAATATGACAGCTATGGCTGTACTCACGAGGTGAGGGTCACAGTGTTCACTCGAACAAGTGGTATGGCAAAGTGACCGATTGTATGGCGGAACAAGGCCAGGTGAGGCATACCTACGCGCATGCGCATTGCAAATAAGGGAGTACGATATAAATGATTTATTACCATGTAAAACAATATCGGTCACCACATGTCAAACAATATTTGATAAAGTAATTATTTCCTGTAGATATTTAAATATCCCTTCCTGTTGTATGATCCATTTACAATATATATATATATATATATATATATATATATATATATATATATATATATATATATATATTTATATATATACATAAATATCTATATATTCATTTATTTATGCATTTTCTTTCATAAAAAAAAAAAATTTTCTATGGAAAAAGAAAATTGAATGTTCATTGGTTGTCCCAATATTGTTTTAGTCAAACAATATTTAATAAAGTAATTATTTCCTGTGGATACTTAAATATTCCTTCCTGTTGTATGATCCATTTACAATATACATACATATATATATATATATATATATATATATATATATATATATATATATATATATATATATATGCATATATATATACATAAATATTTATATTTTCCTTTATTTATGCATTTGCTTTCATAAAAAAAAGTTCTTTTTTCTATGGAGAAAGAAAATTGAATGTTCATTGGTTGTCCTATCACTGTATTTTAGTATGATTTGGAATATTTTTCTGTTATTGTATTATTTAAATATACATCATATATTTAGTTAAAACATAGTTAGTATTATTTACCTTATTATTTACTTCTACTGTGGTGGCCCAACCTAACAGACAAGCCCCGGCACTGCTATGTAATTTTGTTTGTATTTGATGCCTCTTGTATATAGTCTAGAACCTATACTACACTCTTAACTTGCCCATTCAATAATTTCCACTCTGACTGTAAATAATCTCGAATCTGTGTTGTGCAATAAATCACTTGACATCCTATCATGTCACGTTAATGTGTTTGTTTTTCTGTGTTTGTTTTTGTATGTGTCCATTTTTGTGTGTGCGTGAGTTTTTTTGTTTTTTTGTGTGTGTGTGTGTGTTCTTGTGCATGTTTTTTTTTGTGTGTGTGTGTGTGTGTTCTTGTGTATATATGTATGTGTGTATGTGCATCTTGCAAAACAGTACATAAATATTTACAATATTTTCTTACATGGACAAGTAGTAACATTTTGTGACTTAATATGATATATCTGTTTGAAAAACATAAATCTTGTCAATTCTTTTCAATAACCTTTGCAATCAAAACTGAATTAACAGCCAAATTTTGCAATAATACTTCATGAACTACTACTGATTATCTCTCACTAAGTAATTTTAAACAGCCTGAATATAGTCAATCTCCAGTGAACTTGTACCACTTTGCTTAGAGTCACTATAAACGCCACCAGGAAGCTGAATAGTAATTTTTGTTATGTCCGACGTGTCCAGGGGCTCTGCATCGTGAACGGGTTCACCACGGTAGTATGGCTTGAACTCGCTCAGTTGCAGAGACAAAACAGTCCATTCATTCTTTGGAACCTGCAAAATATATTCCTCATTATGTCCTTGCGTACTTTGTGTTATAAAATGTAATCATAGCCATTTCTGTCATTTAAATTTCTGGATGTGTAATTTATTGTTTGATACATTGATGTAGTAAATACAAAATTGTATATGCTTAATCATATTTCTTTGCTGAAATAAAACAAAATCCAACTTACTGTGAAGAAAGATTCATAAGAGGGGTATGCACTTGGTTCTTGTCCTTTATGTTGAAAATTCACTTTGTAAACGTAGTTATCTCCTTGGCCACGAACTCTCATTTCAAGAGCTGAATGTTGGCTTAAATCCCACCCGTCATTAGTGGAAGTCCCTGCAAACCCAGCTCCATTGGGTTGAGGATTGAGCATGGTGAAGAACACAGCTCGCTGAAATAACTTTGATTTCTGCAAAGACACATGTTTATGTAATGTCAATGTTAATGCACAGGTACATGTGACTTTAAATTTCTTTGTTCTTGAAGTTAATATTGTCCTTTGTGCATTTTTCTATCTTGAAGGGTATTCCAATTAAATAAATATTTTAACTTATATGACATATTGATAATGAAGTATATCCTCAAATATATGTACATTCATTTGTAGCACAGAATCCATTACTGTAAAGCAATAAATTCATAAACTAAATGTTAAGTACCCTCATACCCTCATCTATTAAAACTAAAAGTTAATATCAATGTCATTTGGCAAAGAGAGGGATGGTTTAATAAAAAAAAAAAAAGAGAATAATCTTCATGAAAAATCTGAGTTCAGTCAGAAGCCTCAATCTACTTTAGCAATCAACAAAGTGTATATGAAATATAAGCAACTTTTACTTGAATAAAAGAAAAACTCAAAGGATATAACTTTACCTGCAAGCTAAAATCACCCTTAGACATTCCTGGTTCCCTGACAGTGTCTGATGATTCTTTCCAATTGTCCAAAGATTCCATAACTCGAAAATCATACATCATTTTTGGAGTATATGCATTAATGCTGAAATTTAGGACATTATTAGTGACATCCCATATATGTAAACAAACAAACAAGCAAAAGAAACATTCAATACTTATAAATGTAACTTTAAAATTGCAAAGAGATTTTGCCTTGGCATTTTACTCGCCTTGAACATAGGGATTAGAAGTATTTTGAAGTGCGAGGGTGAAATGTCTCATTATATACTGTATATCGACTGGTTTTATATGCCAAACTCCCTCTCTTACAAGACCTAGGATAGTGCCTATATTTAGCTATTCTGAACAGGTTGTCAATTAGGTAGCTTTCTGTTAAGCATTTGATCAGAGATTCATTATAAACTGAACTTTATTACTTATGTCTATGTTAAATGTTGCTATTAAAATGAAATAAACTGGCACATCATCTGGCCCTTTTCTCTGCAACTCAGACCAGTAGCATACTTATGGTAAGGCAAGCATGGGATATGCCCTGAGAGCCACTTGAAGGGGGGCCACCACTAAGTACTTTTTATGAGGTCAGATAAGCTGAATGGCTAGGTTGTTAAATTATTCATGTAAATTACCAGGTAAATTACAGTGCTGGGAACAATGTCAATGTTTGCCATAAGAGCTATAGATACGTCCCTGCTTGAGACTATATGTATTGATGAGTGGAAACTATGGTAGGTGTTTAAAAGACAGCTGCGGTCACTTTCCAATTGGATTTTTTTTTTTCTCTCATAATCATATTGGCTGTATACTCTACAAATCAACTTAAAATTTGTTGCGATTTATTATATGATTACGATGGATGGACTACCATCTGGGACGTGATATGGTGCACTGTAAAGCAATAGCTGTGGCCTTAGCTCTTTATGCTCCATCAAAGGCCATCAGATCTCGACCATATATACTCTGACAAAATAGAGTTTCATCCAATTCCTTATTTGACAAAAAATTGCCAGCAACAATTACAAGTAATGGAGCATGGTAGAAGGCCTTTGCCAGAAAGGCAACAGGTGCAGAGGCAGCACCCAATGCACAAAGTTAATGGCAGACACATGGGCATCTAAGATGTGTACCTATATTTTTTGTTTTTAAACAAAAAGTGTGTTCAGAGTAGGTGCTTCATCCCACTACCATTAAAAGTGAGGGGGTGATTGTTTCCTTTTTCTTATGCCTGTGTTATATCATATTTTCTGTGAAGATATTGCACAGTAGGCACTTACATCTGTAACTTATAAGATAATTTTTCAGTAAAATGCGGTATAAGAACTAAGTCCAGTATTCAGTTATTTGCCAGAACTCACGTATAAGAACTTTGGTAGGCCATGCCAAGACCCAAAGATGCTCCCAACAGCAATCCAGTTACCCTCATCATTGCGCAGGAAGTCATTGCAGCTGCAAATAATACAGAAGATTTAGATAACATTTCAAGGAAGAAATCATGCAATAAAAGATCTAAATTATAAATGTTGAAAATCACAATCACAAACATGAAAGACAAGTAGCTTTAAACCATGTCATTTGCCTGTATCAAGGTACATCAAAATGTAAAACTGTAGTTGAACTGAATCTGGGTTTGTAATTTCTTTAAAAAAATTACTTCAGACCTATTGCATATGAAAGAGTGACATTGAATAATGAAATAACAAGTTTTTATAAGGTAGGCTATTTTGTATCAATCCAAAATCCAATCTTCAA
>NW_028234408.1:22071415-22078915 GCF_977035675.1 Penaeus japonicus
GGCTTCGGACTCAGAGGGCGAGTCTGCAGCCCCAAGTCGGTTCCCCCAGTTTAGGGTTCCTCCTAAACCGGAAGGATTCGACAATGCCTACCAGATGGTACGGGCTCTGGAAACCCAGAGACAGTGCCGTCTGACGATTAGAATTGCCAGAGACAATGGCATGATAATCGTTCCAAAGGACCAAGCCACCCTCACCTTCCTCCAGAAGACTGACAAGCTTCTGGATGGGCGGAAGGTGAGCCTGTCGGCTCTGACTCCCGAAGAGAGGAAGTCCAAGATGGTGCTTCTTGGCTTTCCTCTGATGTATGACCTCGAGGTCATCACTGCACATTCCAAGGTGGTGGGCGCTTCTCGACTTTTGAAAGGGAAGCACCCAACCAGACAAGTCCTGGTCACTTTGGAGGGAGCTCCAGTTGCGTCCTTGGATCTTGGCAATTGGGGCTCTTACAGACTCAGGACATACGTCCCTGACCCGCTCCGATGCTTCACGTGCCAGAAGTACGGACACCACAAGGCCACTTGCTCTGCAAAGCCGAAATGTGGTGTCTGTAGTCAGGCACACAGAACAGAGGTGTGTCTCAAAGCACACAAAGATGGCAAGCGAGACATCACTGCCAAGTGCCCAAACTGCCATAAAAAACACCACGCCTGGAGCCTCGGATGTTCTGTCAGAAAGGAAGAGGCTCTTCGGCGGCAAGAGATCGTTGCAAAACGACCAGACTTTGTTCCCGCCCCTCTAGGCACGTATGTCTGGGGGCAGAACAAAGGGGTAAGGGCTCCCCCCCCTCCTAAGAGGAAGGAAGCACCGCCCAAAGCGAAACCAGCACCGGACGCCTCCAACACAAAAGAGTTCCCAGCGCTGGTGGATGTTCCAAGTCGGAAACAGACCCGGAAGGGGTCTGGGAACACCTCAAAGGCTACCCCAAGAGCGGAGAGTCCGACTTTGTTCACAGAGAAGGACTTGACGCTCCTGCTGAAGACAGTTGTCACAGCAGTTGCGACGGCATTGGGAAGGACCAGCGAGGAGACGGAGAAGGCAGTCGAGATAGCCATGACGGCAATGACTCAGACCGTCAATGCCCTGAAGGAAAAGGACATGAGGCCCAAGGCCACAACTCCCCCTCCAACTCAGGGCAAGACTCCTTCTCCCACCCCAACTCAGGGCGAGCCCTGTCTCCCCGACAAACCTGCGGCCAAGACCACACTGGCAGAGCCTGCGCCCAAACCCCAAAGGGTGAGGAAGCCAAGGCCACCCAAAAAGAAGGCCAAGGCGACCAGGAATACTCCACCTCCCAGGAGACCCAGCCCTTCCAACTCGACCTGTCCTGACGACAGTGACGAGTCAAGTGAGGAAATCACACTCAGTGTGGAACTCACCAAGGAGTTGTCAGACTCCGAAATGTCTGACGTTACCCACACGGGGGCGTCGGACACAGAGACCGAATACCTTGACGTCAATGACTTAGTGAACGCAGACAAGCACTATGGCCACTAACTTAACCCAATGCCGACGGGCCTGGCGAGAGCTGGCAACCCCCAACTCCGGGCGTAAGGAATATCGCCTGGGTGTTGACGCCGGTTACTGTGACGCGTCACTTGCATCCCACTGGATGGAATAAGAGCCTTACTCGCCGCGGTTTTGATTGCGCGTCCCATTTTTTTGCATTTTAGGTAATGCGTGATTTGAATGAAAGACGATATTGAGTTGACTTTGTGAGGTGCAATACAAGCTTTATCGATGTTATAATGCTTCTAACTCTGAGTCCAGAGTTCATACTCTTTGCTTATGTATAATCTTGTACTATGCGGAATATCATTACCACAATATCATGAGCTAAAGTCAGACTTATACGCAAAATAGGTGAAAGCTTTTTCTTCGATAATTACAACTTCTACCCATGTTGTAAGCTCATAATCTTTCTGTAGCATACTCTTTTACTCAAAAACATCGTTGCCATGGTATCAGGAGGGGAAATGACATATATATGTGCAAGAAAAATAATTTATTCATGTAAAAAAAAAAGAATGAACACAAAACATAAACATAATAAAAATAAAACATACATATATGAAAAAAGATGAACATAAGAAAAAAAAACAATGTATATACAGGAAAAGAAGGGGAGAGGTTCAGAGAGAGAGAAAGTCAGGTTGCAGAGTGCCAGGCCTCAAAGCAACCATAGGTGCACAGACCGACAAGACAGTCTGCGCACCGGCTGCGGGTAGCCTTCCGTACGCCCCTGGCGGAGCACCAGCGGCAGCGAAGACGCTTGCCGTCTGGAACGGACTGAATGGAGTGCCCTCGCTGCTGAAGTCGGGATCGGACCTCACGTGTAGGACGTGCGGCCTCTCTGCAAATCGAGTGAACACTCCTTGTGTCACCGATCATCTGCATCGCCAACTCCATGCGGAACTCCTTCTGTGGCATCCTACCCCCCATGGTACGATACACGGCGAAGGAGTTCACAAGGGCAAGGTCAAAGAGGAAGAAGAAGATCTTCCTATACCACACCCTCGACTTACGAGGGGTGGAGTATGAGGCGGAGAATTGGTCCCCAACGTCGACGCCCTTCATGCCAACATTGTAGTCGGCAACGACGCGGGGCTTCCCTCCCTCCTCGACCTGAGCGTTGTGGACGGTGGAGAGCATCGTAACAACGTTACGGTCCCTCCACTGTAGAGCAAGCAACCCTGTGTTGCTGCTCCTATAGTCCACGTCGCCCCTCCTTTTCACAGTGAGGTCACGGGGCATCCACTTACGTGACACCCTCACTGTCCCCACTGCATTAGTCCGTCGGGACTGGAGAATGTGGAAGAGAGATGGGGAAGTGTACCAGTTGTCTACAAAGACACAGTACCCTTTCCCCATGCTACTACTCATCTCCAACAAGTCCAGGACTGCCTTCGTCGAGGCCGGCACAGTGCTCTTATCCTGGCCCGTATAAATCCGGAAACACGACGTGTAACCGCTGGACGGGCCAGTACTGGCCGACAATTTATAAACCTTCAACCCGAACCGTGCCCGCTTGTTCTTGTTGAAGGTTACAAACCTCAGTCTCCCGTGGAACTTCCACAAAGACTCGTCAATGGCGATGTCTTTCTCGGGGACCAAGGACTCAACGAAAGCAGTGTTGAGGGCGTCTATAACCGGGCGGAGCTTCCACAGACGGTCCTCGGGAACCTGTTCCCCATCCTCCAGATGCGCGAAATGGAGGTGGGTTGTCAGGTGGTCAAACCTATCCCTGGACATCGTCTGTGGAAAAAGCTCGACGCGAACAGTTGGATGGTGGGACCAGAAATCCCGGTAGCACGGGATCTTGTGGAACCCCATGGTCACCCGCAAGCCAAAGTAAGCCATCAGCTCCTCCTTGGACATGGGAGTCCACTTCCTCATATGAGGGGAGACAGGAGGAGAGATCCCTGCATACCTAGAAGCAGACAAAAAGCAAACGTCAGTAAAACAATTCCATAAACGGGTTATATACACTCAAACTGTAATAATATAGGAGACAATAACAGTGAAAAATTACAAACTCACCTATTGGTCTCGCGGATGATATGCTGAAGGAGATCGTCCGTGAAAAAACACTGGAAGATCTCAAGGGGGCTGCTGGTTTCATCCAGGTCTGCCTTGACCCCAGGAGAACCAGCAAACCCGAACCTTTTCGGGACGTTATCCCTCTTTCGCCAAACGAAATTAGGAGTCCCAGGTTCGTTCCTACGCCACACTTTGGTGGCGAAGGTTGACAAAGGCTCGTCACTGTCTAGGGTCGTGTCCGCCTGGCTGACATAGTCCAGCTCGTCCTCCGAGCTTGTACTATTATCACTGTCCTCCTCTGCCCTGCGAGGAACGTATTCGTCCCCGCTACTCTCCCCGTCAGAGGAAAAGTCGGGGGACGTCAGTCTTCGCGAGGCAGAGGAGGCAGGTCTGCGGCGTAACCCTGATGTTGATGGCTGAGGCTCATCAACATCATCAGAACAGGAGGAGGGGAGGAGGAGCGTTTGGCGCTGTCTCTTCGGAGCCATGTCGAGTGATTCTATGGGGGTCGTTGACCTCCTTTTATACCCGAGGTTTGCCCCAATCTCCCGCCAGGTGACCGGTGGCAACGTCATATCGAAGTACGTGGAGGAAGTTGGCCAATCAGGTCAATGGAATGACGTTGTATCCTGTGACGTTGGTCTCACGCGATTTTACGTAAATGGTGACGCTTTGTCACGTGACTCACGTGACTCACGTGACAAAACGTCATCATGACGACACATGCCGTGATGTCGGTCGCACGTGACGTCACGTGAATGATGACGCGCGATTCACGTGACAAAACGTCACGTATGTGACGTCACATGCTGTGACATCACACGCTGTGACGTCACACGCTGTGACGTCACACGCTGTGACGTCACATACGTGACAAGGAAACTCAGGTAAGATCTCTGCTTTTACCTGTTTACTTTACCTGCCGCCCGCTGTTGCAATGGCGGTGCACGGCAAAGGCAGAAATTGCGTAAACATAGTGTCAATAAACAAATTTGTTTTAAAGACATAAAATAACCTTATTTCGATTATATTTTGCCTTAGAACACTCCCGTATATCATTCTCCATCAACTGGAATATTTACAGACACGTCACACGAGTGTGACGCCCGTCGTTGACGATTTGCTGGTGAGTCACACCGGTGTGACATACCGTCGTCGCGCCCTATTTGCCGCGTCACACGGGTGTGTCACCCGTCGTTATTGGGTTAAGCATACTGCAGTGGAACATCAACAGCTTCTCCCCTAGGGCCGCCCTTCTCCACGCGATCGTGCGATCTCGGAACATTGATGTTGTCATGCTCCAAGAGACGCTAACAGGGGAATCTGTACGCTTCTCGGGATATCATCCCTTTGTGCTACCGAGTACGCAAGGTACCAGAGGCCTGATTACCCTTGTGAAGTCGACTATCCCCTGCTCCCTGATTGCCGATCCTGGGCAGTGCAGAGAAGGTGTCGAATCCCTTGCTGTTGAGATCCATTTGGCCGGGGGTCCTCTCAAGCTGTACAATGTATACAGTAGGCCAAACTGTAGGGGCTTAGATATCAGTGAAGCCTGTGCTGCTGCAGCACATGAGCTAATTCTTATAGGGGGGGACTTTAATGCCCACCACCCTATACTGGCTCCCACTCAGAGACGTGATATGGCAGGCTGCCATATAGCCGAGGTGCTAGAGTCATGCCCAGAGATTGCTCTTCTCAACAGCCAGGAGCCTACGCATGTTGGCGGGGGGGTCCTTGACCTCACCTTTGTCACTGCGGCTCTGGTCGAGAGAATTAGTTGGTCTGTGGACAACACTGCCACGAGCGATCATTATGGGATAGTCACCACCATCTTGGATGCTGGCCCGGCACCCATGCCCCAGCACAATCCTCGATGGAAGGTGGAAAGAGCCAACTGGAAAGCCTTCCAGGAGGCTCTGGCCGTGTGCCTCAGAACCAGTGACTCCTCACTTAATGATAATGTGGACATACTTGAGGCCAGACTAGTAAATGCCATAGACGAGGCAGCCTCAGAAACCATCCCCAAAACTCGTCAGTGGTCCAGGTGTTTCAAGGACTCCTGGTACTACAATGATGAGATTAAGGAGGTTAACCACAGAATCAATATGTGCAGAAGACACTTTCGCAGACAGAGAACTCCCGAGAACCACACTCTTCTAAGAGAGGCTCTCAGGGATGCTCAGGAAACTGCTAAGAGGTTAAAGCAGGAAAAGTGGCTGGAGTGGTGTGAGTCCTTTGGCCACCAAACCTCCCTTTCAGAATTGTGGAACCGTATCAGACGGGCCACGAATCGCTCAGCCCCCAAAAAGACCCACCATGACCCGCGGTCGGAGGCGGAGAGACTGGCACTCGAGTTCTCTGCTAGAACAAGTAGCGTCGGACTACCAGCAGAGCTGAGGGCATGCCAAGAACAACTGCTCCCAGGCAGGCATGCCCTCATCAGAGCAAAGGCGGTCGAGCCTGATGATACAGATGCCATGTTCTCTCTGAGGGAATTACGGCGAACATACAAGTCCAGTTCCCGGTCAGCCCCGGGTAGCGATGGGATCTCCCACCCCATCATTTCCCACCTAGGACATGAAGGTGAGCTTGCACTTCTGCATCTCATCAACAAGTCCTGGGAAACTTCCTCACTGCCACAGTGCTGGAAGAGGGCTGATATAATTCCCGTCCCCAAACCAAAGGAGCCAGGACGGTACCGCCCCATCTCCCTGCTTAGCTGTCTAGGAAAGACAGCAGAGAGAATGGTACTGAATCGGCTCCAATGGAAGCTGGGACCTCCACATGAACACCTACACGGGTTCACAAGGGGCAAGAGCACTACCCACAGCATTGCCACCTTACTGAGCACTGTCAGCAGCAGCAGCGCTGTCATTGTCTTCCTTGACCTGGAGAAGGCTTTTGAACTGGCAAACCCGTTAGCCATTCAGGAGATCCTGATCCGCAAGGGAATCAAAGGCAGGCTGCTTGCCTGGATTGGCGATTACTTTCGGAACAGAACTGCCAGAGTGAAGTTCCAAGGTCACCTTTCCAGGCATTTGCCTCTAGAGAATGGCACCCCTCAAGGAGGGGTCCTTAGCCCGGCCCTGTTCAACATCCTCATGTTAAACATTCTCGACATTCCACTCCCAGCGGGGTGCACGATCATTTCATATGCAGATGATCTAGCAATTATCTCCACTGGGAGAAGAAATGTGAATCCAGTCAGAAAGGCCCAGCGTTGTCTGGACCTAATAACTGAGGAATGCTGCAGAGTCGGGCTTAAGATCTCAGCAGCCAAATCGAAGGCAATGGCGCTGAAGCATGATGTCTGTGATCAAAGACTGCGAGTCCAAGGTCTAGAGCTTGAGTGGGTACACGTCTACCAATACTTGGGGGTATGGATCGATAAGAACCTCACCTTCCGCTCCGAGATCAAACATCTCTTAGACCGGACCAAGGCAAGGCTCTCTGTCATGAGAGCTCTGTCTGGGCGGCGCTTAGGGGCTGGACACCGCGTACTAAGATCTTTTTACGTGCACGCTGTCCGTCCCATTGTGGACTACGCCTCCGTCGCCCTGATCACAGTAAAACCTGGACTCAGGAAAAGACTCGACATAATGCAAAACGAAGCCGCCAGGATTATTCTGGGTGCCCCTGTGTGGGCTAAGGTTACTAACCTCCTCCTGGAGGCCAAACTCTTTCCCCTGGACACCCGGATTGATCAGATGGCGGCCCAGTTCCTTGCAAATGTCCTACAGTCCCCACTGGACTCGCAGCTAAGACAGAGAGTGCAGCGTCGGCTTGCACAAAACCAAGAACTCTTTGCTAACAACACCTGGCTGTCTCAGACAACCAGAGTGCTGAAACGCTTTGAGCTCAAAGAGACACTACTGATCAAGGGCATGGACCATCCCCACCCTGACTATGTCTCAGCCCCGCCGTGGGCACGATCCTTGATAGAATTCTCTGTCATGAGTCTA
>NW_028234408.1:22086415-22091415 GCF_977035675.1 Penaeus japonicus
CACACACACACACACACACACACACACACACACACACACACACACATACACACACACATACACACACATACACACACATACAGAGTGATAATATTTTTAGCAAAAAAATTATGTTAATATGCTTTGAATTTTCTATTTGTTTTCAGTGTCAATGCAGGATGCACAGCTTTGCCAGTTCTGCTTAATATCAAGCAGGTTATGCAGCAGAGACAAGTGCACAATATGTGGAATAGCAAGGAAGAACTCCCAGTAAGTATTGAATGGTATTTCAGAATTATTGTAATGAAAGTGTAATATGCCTGTCTATCTGCTATTCATCTGTCTATATATGTCTGCATCTATGTACCTATCAAAATATCTATCTATTCTGTGTCTGTCTATAACTATCTATCTATTCATGTATCTATAACTACCTGTCTATTCATGTATTCATAGATACATGATATAGTTTTATGTTTTAAAATCCCTCTCAGGGACTAGGATGGTGCCTCCTTTCACAATTTGTACATATATATCTATATTCAGATACATGAAGAGAATTATATATACAAATGCAAGCTAAAATGCAAGTATTCAGATGTATTAACTCATTTTGTACGGGAGTCATGACATATGTGAAGACTCCAGTTCCACCCAAAGATATGCATTATTTTGTGCATGACACTTCATTGTAAATTACTCACTGTTGAAATGCACTCACAGTCCTAAAGTTTGATGATCATCACAGATAGTTTCAGAGCTACAACTTTCCAAAGTAGCTTAAACTTTTGTTTTGTGATGATTTTAAAGGAAATTTATCTTTGGACAAGTCTGTAGAGGATGGAGGAAACATCATCCCCACTCCACTAATTTCTAGCTGGTACTCTAGGTGTCAGAAATATTCCGTCTTGTTGGCTAGTTAGCTGGCTTGGGCTCCAGTCTGCAATGGGGGAATTAGCCCATTCGCGCCCGATGATGTAATTATCATGAGAATATTTTGCCCCAGCCGGATGATGTCTTATCATGTCATGATCTCTCCCTCTAGATACACGTTTTATATAGTTACTTGTTATATACTCATTGCAGTTGCATTTGTATAGACACATTTGTTCTTCACTTGTCAAAAAAATGTAAAAAAGATACAGAAAATGCTTTTCAGCATCCTGTAAATCTGTCGCTCTGGGAAGTGTTGCCACTACATGATGTGATATCACATCATCTATTGTTAACAGGTTAATGGACAGTGAGGGCCACTGTAATGTAATTTTTATTATTAAAATGTATTATATTAACCCAACTGAGATAGGCCAAATCTTAAGATGTGTTTGTTTTCTATTATTTTATAGAAATTATTTGAAATATGAATGATGTATTATCAGAGTGTTATTATTTAGCAGTTGAAATATAGGGTCATCATAAGTATAGAAATAATTAGCTTGTAATTTCAACAAAAAGGAAAAAAGCAGACCCCGCAAAAATGTGTAACATGGAGGAGTTATGAATATTTTCCTATTTAAAACAAAATTAAATCACAGTAAAATAAGAAATCTTTCTATGATCTTTCAGGGATCTTTCTATGATCTTTCATTCCCTGATAATAGTAGAATGGGTTTATCAAAACAACAAAATTGAAAATATAAAATCTAATTATTAACTTGTAGAAGGCACATTAGGTTATTTTACAAAATTCAAATCCATCAAAGTATAAGCACATAACAAACTGAAAAGATGAAGGCTAAGTGCTTTTTGAATCTGGTTTGATGTCTATACATATGCATAAACTTATGTGCCTTGGTAGATCTATCAGCAGTTAATATATGAACTTCTTTTCAGATTGAGATTGATCTTGGCCCATCATCTCGTTATCATTCAATATTTGCTTGCCCAATTCTACGTCAGCAGTCAACAGAATCTAATCCTCCCATGAGGTTGATATGTGGTCATGTGATCTCACGTGATGCCCTGAATAAGCTTACAACCAGTTCAAAGTAAGTTATTTTTTTAGCTGTATTTCTGAAAGTTTCAGATAGTTTACTATGAAATTGGTTTGATATACAAGGAGAACAGTGCTTACATTTCATTGAAGATGCATTTTTTTTTAGATTATATTTATACAATAAACTGATTTATATTATGATTTATATATTAATTTACTTGTTTGTTTTCCAGATTGAAGTGCCCCTATTGTCCTGTTGAACAAAATCCAGCGGATGCTATTCAGATTTTTTTTTAAGATAACTTTATTCCTAACTTAAGAAAACAAATAATATATATGAGAATACATACATACAGAAAATCATGTATACATATAAGGTGATTTGCATACATGGTCATTTCAACATAAATACATAAGCAGATGTATACAGACGTATATACATACAGAAAGTATATAAATATGTAGTGATTACCATGTAAAAGAATTAGTATATATCTTAAAGGCACGTTTGTTTACAGTACTATTTGGATTTTTTTCATGATCAGGATGTATACTTAAAAAATCCCATGCCTTTGCTTTACTGAATGTGGTATTTTCTGACTAGCAAAGAAATAAGCAAGTGGTTTAGAATTTATATACTTTAATCTGAATTTACCTTGCATATTTCTGAACATATGTTCTCATAGGGAGAAAGCTGGAACATAGAGAGAGAGAGAGAGTGTGTGTGTGAGTGAGTGAATGAGAAGCTACCAACAAGTGATAGGTATTTTTTTTCCATGTATTCCAGTGCCATGTGCATGTTAATATAGAGCTCATGTCACTGGGATCAAACTGTTATTATCTTTCACTACTAAGTATGACGCAAATATAAAGTTCAAAGAATCAAGGCAGGCTTACGTGTCCCATCTGAAAAGAGAGGGAATATTGTGCTTTTGTACTATTATAAATAAAGTAAATATACAAGATGGGCTGCCTATTTTGATGAATTTATATGTCCTTTTCATTCACCACTGTCTTGTGTAAAGAATGGAGGCTTCTGTTTCTCCTTATATATGGAAATCTAAAACTTTATGCTAGTATTTGTAGACAAACGTATGTGCTAGTTTAGCTGTGGGTTTAACTCAGAGCTCTACCTACTTCTGTCTTCATGAGGCCTGCATTTTAATATATCTCTCAAGGTTCCTGATGTTTTACCTGTGTGTTTTTACACCTTAGTCCTGATGCAAAGGCTTTCTATTGATGCTGCTAAAAGGAAAATGTGCACTACGAAAGACTGGAGCACAGTGTACAGACAAATGTGCCTTTAGGTGGATGTGCTACCTTTACAAATATTTTTGGATTCTGGTAAAGCTATTTTATTTATATTCCTTCCCCCCCCCCCCCCCCCCATGACATTCCTAGATTCAAAAGGGAAATTATGATTCATTTTATTTTTCAACTGCTTAAACCCTCTGATTAGAAAAGATAGATCTGAGATACCATTTGAAGATGTTATTGTGATAATGTAGGATGTCATTATTATTGTTATTGTCATTATTAGTGTTGTTTCTTTTTTGTTATGATAATGTAAACTATATTGATATTTTATTATTAATGGTTTTAAAAGAGATATTGATAATGATGATAATAATAGTATCACCTTGACATTTGTGATTACAGTAATAATGTTAGTTATTTTTATTCTCCTTATTCATTTCTTCAATATGCAATCAGTATTTCCTTATTAAATATATGACATTTTATATGAAGTCCTCAAATATTGCCATTTTATTTCTGCAAGAATTTATAGGCGACAATATTATGTAACAATGATAAGGATAATCAGCAACAAAAGTACCAATGGACAGTTGCATTTGTGGAGAAACATAAGAGCAGAGGCTTATGAGGTTCAATATCAGTGTATATTGCAAGTTACGAATTAAAAGTATTAGATGTATGATTGGGTCTGAATGCTGTTGTGAGCATAATCATGATTCATTTATTTCACCCCACAACAACATGATTGTCTTTGATGTTTAAATTTGAAGTAGTAGTAACACATAAAAATAGTAGTGACCTAATGGCAATAGATTGTAAAATACATGAGATTCATTTATTGTTTCATATTTATTAAGTACGTTATCTTCCAAAACACTTGATTGTGAGAATATAGTCCTTTAGATGTATCTTGCATTTGTTTAACCTTTAATTTAGTATTACCCAAGATTTATTTCACAAATGGCAATGGTCTCCCTATGCTGTGTATTATTGTGACACTAGTCCAAATGTTCACTGGAATGTTGAGTAGTGTAGCATCAGGTGAAAGATATATTTTCTCGTTCACATGTACATTTAAATAGAACATTGCAGGGATAGGCATGATTCAGTTTATATATGTATAAATTGAAAAAAAACACACAAAAAAACACTTGGTATTTAAGAATTTAAGATGCAGTTACAAGATTCATTTATTATGCAGATGGGAAGTCTAGGAACAAAAGTTTTTTTGAAACAAAACTTCTCAATGCAAGATACTCAAATGGAGGTTGTAAGTGTGAAGGTGCACATTTAACCCATTGTTCGCACGGATGTTATTTATTGTGTATTGTATATATTTTCATTAAATATCGTACATTTTGGATGTGCAGCTGTGTTGACACATAGATATGGCAAGCTATCAGATATGTCCAACTTATAAGCTGTAGAGGAAAACAATGTTATTTGTAGATTTAGTTGTATGTTCTTAAAATACTGTACACATGCTTTTAACCATGAGTTTTATTTAATACCTTGCAAAGAAAACCACTCAACACACATACTCATTCGTATTAATCATGTAAACTTGGCAACTTGTGTTTTTTTAGATGTAAAATTTGCATTTTCAATTTATAGCATATCTAAGCATTTGCTTGTACTTTATTAAACATATTTAGTGTTACTCTTGATTATTATTCAAAGATATACTAAACAGCACATGAAGGTTAAAGGACTTCATAAATGATTTTTGTCTCCTCTAAAAGACCTTTCACCTTGATAATAACTAAGGAAGAATATGATTTTCATAGCCAATGAACAAAATACTAAGATAAGTAAAAGTTGTGTCCAA
>NW_028234408.1:22101868-22116868 GCF_977035675.1 Penaeus japonicus
TAGGTGCCATCGCCATCATTACTTTTACTATTATTACCATTTTTCCTCATCATTATTTTGCTATCTTTCACTGGGTGATTATATAACATGATCATTATGATCATTATTAGTAGTACTACTATTATTGATACTTTATCATTATTTCCGTCCTTAATTTCATCATCAGTATTATTGCTGCAGTTGGCATTATCATCAAGGCTGTAATTGTTATTGCCTTTGTCATGAGTGTCATTCTTATTCTTATTCTCATCACTACCAATAACAGTTTCCTTATTCCATCAAAACCATGACGAACATCACCATCATTATACCTCAGCCACTCGTTCACGACCAGTCCTACCTCATTATTAATGAGCTGCGACCTCATCCCATTTCCTACCTTTTCCCTCCCACTTACCCCCACCCCTCCTCCTCCCCCTCCCCCCTTCCAGACAATCAGCTGGAATGTTCATGCGACTTGATGTGGCTTCGGTCGTGGCTTCGTGACTTCGCTAAACGGGAGACCTACAAGTCCTTCGCAACACACAACTGCATTGCGGCCAACATGCGAACGGTAGACATTACGAGTCTCAAGATCGAAGAGCTAGGCTGCCCGGAGTACATCGCTAAGACGAAGGTGAGGGAGAGGACGAGGACAAGGAGGAGGGGAGGGGAGGCAGGGAAGGGGGAGGGAGAAGGTGGGGGTGAGGGTGAGGGTAAGGGTGAGAGAGGGAGAAAGAGAAGGAGAGGGTGAAGGAGAGGGTGAAGGAGAGGGTGAAGGAGAGAGAGAGAGAGAGAGAGAGAGAGAGAGAGAGAGAGAGAGAGAGAGAGAGAGAGAGAGAGAGAGAGAGAGAGAGAGAGAGAGAGAGGAGAGAGAGGAGAGAGAGAGAGAGAGAGAGAGAGAGAGAGAGAGAGAGAGAGAGGGAGAGAGGAGAGAGAGAGAGGAGAGAGAGAGAGAGAGAGAGAGAGAGGAGAGAGAGAGAGAGAGAGAGAGAGAGAGAGAGAGAGAGAGAGAGAGAGAGAGAGAGAGTAGGTATAATGTGATTCACTTTTGAATAATTCATATTAAACGAACTACGTTTTAGATACTGCAAGTTCTATCTATTCATGATTTTGTTTGCATGATATATATATGTATATATATATATATATATATATATATATATATATATGTACGTATGTATATTCATATATATAAATGCATATATATATATATATATATATATATATATATATATATATATATATATATATATATAAATATATATATATATATATATATATATATATATATATATATATACACACACACATAACTCTCTATAACTCCATGCTAATTTCTCTTTTACAGAATTCCGTCAGGGAAACTGCCGCAGTATCTGTCATGGTAACACTGCCAGCAATTTTTGTGTCATTCATTTTGTAGTGCATTGCTATATATATTTTTTTCTGTATCTACTTATGTATACAGCCTTCAGTGCTAAATTCGTTAGGGTAATGCCATATTCCTGAAGATATTTGTGCTCTATAGATTTACATTTATGAAAAACATCTCGACCTGATGTTGCATATTATCATATGACATATTTTTCAACTTTCCGGAAGGGGTTTTGTGTTGATTGATGGGACACAGGACAGATTCAACTTACATATTTTTGTTATACATCATTCTCCTTTGTGTTTTTATTTTCTATTGCATTTCTAAAAGGTTTTCGTATTTTCACTGCATGAGCATCATTATGGACAGAAATCAAAGTTACGCCAGATGATTAACTATGAGAATATAATCATTTTGCAGAAAGAGAGAGAGAGAGAGAGAGAGAGAGAGAGAGAGAGAGAGAGAGAGAGAGAGAGAGAGAGAGAGAGAGAGAGAGAGAGAGAGAGAGAGAAAGAGAGAGAGAGAGTGTGTGAGTGTGTGAATGAATGAGTGAGTGAGTAAGTGAGTAAGTAAGTAAGTGAGTGAGAGAGAGAGAGAGAGAGAGAATAAAATTAAAAAGTACATAACATTAACAGAGCGTTATTGCATGAGACTGCTGACGGAGTTGGCATATATAACAATAGCCAATGTTTCCTTTATGACTTCTTCCATACATATTGTCATAACCTACATTATTTTTGTTATAAATAATGAATTTTGTTATAACTTGTATCCCTGTCTCAAACTAAACGAAGGATGTATACAAATTTCCCTTCATGTAAAATACGAAGCATAGAACAGTATCCATAGTGTGTTTTGATTTCTTCCCTTTCGTCAGATTGAGAGAAGAGAATAACAGAAAAGGTGAAGCGCAGTCTGTCTCAAGGTCTGGTTAAATGTAAGACATAAATAACATTTTCATGCAGAAGCGGTCGAGCAGAAGAGGTTGCTTTTGTGCTTAGGGTTTTGATATTATTTGAATAAACACTCTCTGCAAACAATCAGTTAAGTTACACATTCAGTGTCTGGTTTACCTTGCACATTGTGATTTCACACAGAAGTGAATTAATTCAAAGCGAATCTTATTTCGAATAAAGGTGACAGACGTAGATGCACAGAAACATAAATATCATGCATACAGTATACAAAGACGAAATACAAATGCATCTGTTAATGCAACAACATCCCTCCATACACCTACACTAGAAAATCTGCGAACGAGTAACCACGGCAAATTGATATTGTGATAAAACTCATTACACTTTTGACCAACCTTTTGTCCGACGTACAAAACACCAGGCCACAAACACAGCCAACGGAGAACAATGGATGTAATGTTCGCTCGCTATATACAACAGTTCTGCATTTTGTCAGCTTCCACGCTTTCTATACATCATTTCTGATGTTTAAAAAATATCTATCTTGCTTAACTTTTGTATGAATGCATATCCCATATCATGTAGAAGAAAGGTATATATGAGACTGAGTATCTTAACAACGCATGTATTTCCGATGATGAATACCGTCGAAATGCGTTAATTACATATCTTGCATTCTTAAGATAGTCAGTCTCATTCATACCTTTCTTCTGTATTTGTCGCTATGAACTTCGTTCATTTCATGCTATGTGTTAAGTTCCGTAATTTCGTATATTTCTTGTACGAATTGTGTCTGCCTGTTACTATTGCGATTATTTTGCCAAGATAAGGAGTTTGAAGTCAATATCTCATGGCTCTGAAATTGTAAAAAAGCATATCCAAAGTGATAGATTTTGTGTGTAACAAGTGCTGCCCTTTCAAAGATGAACCATGGCATTATTAGACAATCAAAACTGATGACACTGGTTCATGTTTGTATCAATACACGCACATACACACATATATGTGTGTATGTGTGTGTGTATAATCAGATTTGAATGTTAATGGCACGTACAGAAACACCTGTGGCATCATTCCCTAAAGGTTATATATATTTATAGCACACACACACACACACACACACAAACACACACACGCACACACTGGTTCTAACTTTTAGAAATGCTCTAAGCAATACAACTAGAACACTCAAATCAATAACCGAAATTCTGTTGGGAGAGGAATTGGTTAATGAATATTTCAAATCATCTTACAACTTTATTAATTCCATCCATCAATTCTTCACAGGTATCAACTGACAACAAAAACCCGCCAGATTTGGCTTATAAAACATATCAGTAATTGAAAAACTTACTGAACGCCTTCGATGCCACAATCAGAAACAGATCAAAGAGCTAGAATATAGATAATCAGAGAGAAAGTCTTACGTCTGGCACCGAGGGCATCAGGTCAAACATCTTTTACTTCATGTTTAACCTCGGCTTCCCTGCCAGCCCCACAATGTTGATAGCGGCCCGATACTCAGCTATGATATTCCATTATTACAAAAATATATCATAATGATTGTCGGCCTAGCAGGAACGCCGTGGTTACGTACTAATTTCATATCTAAATGCGACACTGAGAAAAGTACAGACATTGTCGCGATTCCTCGGAGGTCTCGCTGTACGACACACTGAGATGGTAGGTACTTAAACACGGCCATTTGGGCAATATACCTTTTATGAAAAAAAAGGAGAAATAGAAACAAAAGAAAAAAAAAACAACATTAAAAAGAAAATCTCAATGGACAATGAGCTCAAAGAAATGCAAGAAAGAAAGAAACAGCAGTCACGTAGTTAAGGCTTTCTTTAAATTACAATATAGATTAACTTGTATACACCACAATCAAAGCTTTAACAGCAGATGCATTCCCACGCACGACCATGAGACGAGCGGCAGCGGCAGTTTGATGGAGGATCGGATCCCAACATCATGGGGGTCGAACATTTATAGAAGAGGTATAGATATATTACTCTTTCATTCTTTCACTGAGTCCACCATCCATCAGGAAAAGCCGCGTTTAAGAAGCCGATATCATCAAACAGAACGAAAAAGTATATGTTTAAAAAAATAATGATAATCATACTGTTGATTATAAAAAGTGCATGTACCATCTAAAACCAACCACTCTTATGAAAAATATGAAGGAAAATGATCATAAAGAGGGTGGAAATACACACACCCAGCAAGCAGATATATCAAGTACAGTAGATATGTTCAGGTTAGGTTGAAGGGCAAATCTTCCCGGAGCTTAAAGAGAGAGAGAATACATGAATACGCTTCACCAGCAAATTATATACAAAGGTCTTCTTTAACTGGCGGTATAGGTTCCCCATGAAGTTTCGGTACAAGTGCATAGCCATAGCAAACAACATTAACAGCACAGTGACTGACATGCTAGCTTAGCCTACTTGAACACTAAAAATAAGTAAATAATGAAAAATAAAGAGTAAAAGATCATCTGGTCACCATCACAATGATATTCCCTTTGATCAACGTAATCTACTCTGACATTAAAAGATAAACCTTTACAGGTCACCCTAATAGGTACGTCACAGTGACTCATATATTGTAATTTAGAAAGCATTTGAATCTGTACAGGAAAGGAAAGTAAAGTCAACAAAATGAATACATTTTTCACTTTCTAATCTGAAAGAGTATGTTACAGAAGTTTTATTTGACAGAACAGCATAAATTCCACAGATCAACATGTTAGACTCTGGACACGATAATCAACCGAAACGGAGTCGATCAGAGCGAAGGACCCGGCAGACAGCCAAAGACACACACACACACTCAAGTCTTCAGTACCTTTCTTCGAGATGAACCTACGAGCTGTGGGTCCTGGACTTCCCCAGACCTGCTGAATAGCATGTTTCAGGTTGTCCAAGGCGCTCCTTCGCGCATTCTGCGGTATTATTTTGCGCTCCGATATTGTTTTGTTGTTGTTGTCGTCTGAGGAAATTTGTGGATCATCTCGGAAAATGTGAGTCACCTGTCTTAGTGAATAATTTACTTCGATAAAGAAGTCAACATACATCTAGAATGTATGCAATTTAGTCGTCAGACAACCAATCCCTTTTGCAGGTGGAGCGCAGGGTTGCCCTGTAGGCCTATCCAGCATGGTTGGAGATGCACAGGGAAGCAGACAGTCACAACGACGTCCCAAGGAAACGCTGCGGAGAGGGAATATTCAGTGGAGACTCGTGAGGATCTTCAAGAGGTTCGAAGCTCCGATTCACTGCTTCTGTCAACCGCATGTTGGAGGGGCCTTGAGAGCAAGAATAACTGTCCTTCAAGTATCCTGCTTAATGACGACTCGTTCCTAAAGCTAGAATTTCGTCAAAGATTGAGAAGTGAATCTCTCGGGAATGTGGAGATCAAAATCGGTTTTCAGTGCATCGGATCTTAGACTCTAGAGGCTACCAAGGAAATCTCTATTTACCTTCGAACTCTCCTGTCGTCTCACTCCTCCAAAATTATCATGAATAGGCATATATAACAGCTGAGAATTTTTAGATCTTAAAACAATATCCAAGATAATTCTTCAACACTGTACCCAAGCCAGTCTCATCAACAAGCTGCAATAAATGACGTCGCGACAGTCACAATAGTCTGTTGACCGTGACTTGACCTGATTTTTCCACGGCCTTTGACCCGGCACGTTGACATTCGAGCAAGAATGACGCCCTGGAAGCCATTCCTAGGATATGGACAAACATGTTTAACTTTTAAGCTCTAAGTCCATTCTGAATATCCGCGCAACTTCTCGTGAACAGACTGCATATGCATTCATTGCAAATTCTCTACATTCTAGCCGATGTCAGCATTGTGGCTTCACAACACTCAACTGACGTCAGCGATACATCATCACGACACGAGAGCAACACCATAATCAGAGCTTCATTTCAGGATGGTGACTTAACTTCACTCCAACTTCCACCATTAACGCCAGTATTGCACATTGTCTATTAATCTCTTGCTTGGCGCATACCTTAACTTATTAGCTTCGGTTCGAAGCCTTATTGGTAAAGTTTACTACACATGAAACTTAATAAAGTGAGCTTCACATGGAACGTATTAGGATCAGCTTCACAATAATCTCATGTTTATTTGATGCAGTATATTACAAAAGCTGAAGCCACATAGTGCTGTGGACATCGACTCCACCAACCTATATTCTGACTACTACAAACATGCAACAAGATTTTCTATAATTCATTTTCTTGAAATTCTTAATATTAGCAATGTAGGCCTATGTTCAAAAAGCAAATTGGCATATAACTGTGTATCTTTGAAGTTATGAGGTCACTAAAACACGTGTAATGACTATAGTCCAGTTTTTCTTGCTGACCACAAAGGCTGGAAAGTCATGCCTCTCCCTTGGAGCTGATTGGCTAATTCATAAAGGCGGATGAATAATGGTAAATCATTCATTAATTCACCTTCATCTGTCTTTATATCAGGTTCGGACACAAAACACGCACATATATTGTTAAAATATATGGAACTGCCTTAAAGCCTTAGCTTTTAATTTGTTGAAGTTTGAGGATTTTTTTTTTTTCAAGAAACATCTCTTTTAATTTCAAAATAATGTTTATAATTGCATATATATATATATTTATATATATATATATATAAATATATATATATACATATATATATATATGTATATATGTGTATATATATGTACATATATGTATATATATACATATATACAGTACATACATGTATATGAATATATATATCTATATATATATTCGTTTACAGATATACATACACATATATGCATATACTTGTATATACATACATACATACATACATATATATATATATATATATATATATATATATATATTATATATATATACGTATACATATATATTATATGTATATGTATATGTATATATACATGTATATGTATATGTGTATGTATTATATATATATATATATATATATATATATATATATATATATATATATATATATATATATATCTATATACATATACATATACATAGATATACATATATATATATATATATATATATATATATATATATATATTATATAATATATATATTATATATGTATACTTATATATAAGCATATATATATGTATATATATATATATATATATATATATATATATATATATATATATATATATATTATGCATAGACGATATTTATCCATGCATTAGCCCGTAAACTGGCCTCTAAAGTATGGCCCTGCACAGTCACTTCATTTCGACGGGGAAAATAATTCCCCGTCGCCACTGGCAGCCGTTTTTCTATTTTTCCCTTTTGATGAAACCTCTTGAAATGATTTAAAACAGAAATAAAAATTGATTCCGAACTTTTGCAGGGGTGGTGCCCCAAGCGCATATATTTACGCCATCGGTAGCCTACGGGTTTATGTGTACACTATAATTCAAATGTGAATTTATTTATGACATACCAGTATTCATCAGCCAATCAGTAAGGCGGGAAAGACGTGGCTTCTTAGCCTCTGCAGTCTGCTCAGTTCAAAGAAAGGAAAGAAAAACTAACTATAGTCATCCTTCAGAACATTTTCGTGTTCATCGGGTTATTTACCACTATGAAAGGGACTTTGGCGAGAATTTTACAATTTGGCAACTCTCTCATTCTCTCTCTCCCTTTCACATTTATTTTTTGGTCCTGTCTCTCTCCCTTTTATCGAAATCTCACACTCCTATAAAAACTAGTAATTTCAACAAAGCATCAATGCAACAACACACTAAACCTATGTAGACTGAACGCTGCATGTGGCTCACCATCCCCTTAGGGAAGGCAAGCACACCATTTATTCTCATGTAATTACAGCATTATGTATGAAAAAATATTAAGAAATTCTTTACACCACAATTTTTTTTTTATGTACTGAAAGTTTCTAAGTGGATTTGAAAAGATAAGACACCTGTTTTTTTATTATCATATATCAAGAAATACTTCAACAATGCTGTTCAAAGTAACACGACACAAGATTACTTTTTGATAAGTTGACACGAAAACCCGATCATCTTGTCTGTCTCTTGCCGAGGTGTGGGTGGGCACGAACCTATCCCGATTTGAACACTGTTAAATCTCTTATCAAAAACCTGTCATGGAGTATTCATGTCGCCTTTATTATCCTCCTGAAAAAATAACTGCTTCTTGATATATATATATATATTTTTTTTCTTTTTGTTATTAGAACGGCCCTTAAAATAAAACACGCTGGTTTTGGTGACCATAAGCGAAGGTGTGGTAATTATCTTTACAGTTTGCATATTTCGCTTGGATTTCTTGGTCAAAAACTTACTAATCTTAAAGGCGTTAGAAGCAGGAAAATCTTTACTTAGAGATTTATAGATCACTTTATAGTCTATAAAAAAAGATGATTAAATAAAAAGGCACGTAACTAGTTGTGCAACCAAACCTAGGATAAAATGCATCTATTTATAGAGAGACACTCAGCCATGACGTCACCCTCGTCACACAATGACACTGACACGTCACATTTACACCATTCTTGGTTTGATGACGAACATCAGCTTGTCTTTACGTGAACCTCAGGGTTGCCGATGTGCCCCACGCATAGGCCTATGTAATAACTTTCCCTATGGGACCTATGAAGTCAGTTTCCTAGTAAATTATTGGTCATATTTATCTTTGATGTATGTATTAGTATGTTTTTGTTAGAACTACATATATACTGAAGGGATTTAGAATAGATTGCAATAAACATAATGTGTCTATTAAAATGACTCGGACGATAGCATCGTGCAACAACTAAATCATCAGTCTGATGTGGTAAAGTAAGATCGGGATTTCAAAACGCACCAGAACTTCAGTTCTGCATCCGAAGACAGGGTTCACAGAAATCGTGGCTCAAACCAGAATAGTAAAGTTTCGCAACCTCGACGAAAGTAAAACACCTACATATATACATACCGTATGAGTTTATTTGTTTGTTTGTGTGTGTGTGTGTGTGTGTGTGTGTGTGTGTGTGTGTGTGTGTATGTGTGTGTGTTTGCGCGCGTGTGCGTGCGTGCGTGTGTGTGTGTATGTATTTGTATATACATATACATACATACATATGTACATATATATATATATATATATATATATATATATATATATATATATATATATATGTATGTGTGTGTGTACACACACATACATGTGTGCATGTGGCAGTGTATCTCTTTGTGTGTTTGCGTAAGATACATACATATGTATATATGTGTGCTCCTTCCGGGGCGGCTTACCCCGACGCCGCCTGACGGACCGCGGGAGAGGGAAGGCCGTGGCCGCGGCCTGAGTCCCTCCCGGGCCTGTCAGCGACATTTATGTCAAGCTGTGTTGTTGCATTGCCGATAGCTGAGAGAGGGGAGACAAGTACATTAAAGATCTAAAAAAGGACATTATAAAACATGTTGGTGGATGAGTGTGTGCGCTGGGTTTTGTAGCCATAACGGAGTCTCAAAGCAGGGTCGAAGCAATGGCCACGGCAGTGAGGACCGGTGAGCAGGCGAGCATGGCTGCAGAAGACGGAGAGGGTTGCTTCTGCAAGGAAAACACACGGGGAAAGAGAGAGATTATTACGAGGGTCAAACCAAGCGAGGAAAGGGCATACCGTCGCCAATCTGCTATCGCAAAACAAACGCCTAATTTTGTTCTTATTTTTATCTTTATCTTTATGGTTGTGGGGTGAGTGACTGACCTGCATTCCGAGAACACAATTATGGAACACATCGTTACCATGAAAGCATTAACTATGGAGATATACTTATATACTGAAGTTAATTAATGAAGGAAAGTGTTGGGACTCTATTATGCCACAGTGACCGACTCGTAGAGAAACAGACAGACTACGGCGAGAAGCCTCAACATAAGTGACGAAGATAGGAACAAACACCCCGGCGTGGATCCTAGGTTAGTTTAGAACAGCGGACGGTCGCAATACAAGAACACACAGCGATTACTCTAACTAGGTCAGGCGGGCAGACGCTGGGTCACAACACTCACTCAGAAGCACTCAGGTCAAAGGTCATACTCTGACAGGGTAATTCACTATGACCCAGCAGCCGTGTGTGACTGGAACACATGCATCTCTACATCTCTCAGTACGCCAGCCAATGTTAGCATCTTTGAGTACACAAAATAAAAATACATATATATGCGTGCTGTTACTCTATCAATGTGGCAACGTTCCTGATAACTGCCGTTAAGACTGCTAGGAAAGTATTGGGCTCTTTTAAACACAATATTACTTGCTTAAAATGCCAAATTTATACTTGCAATGACTGAAAAAGTAATGTCTATGTCGACTTTGCAAACTCATAAATGCTGGTGCAATTATCATTATACTTTTTACATAAGAAGTCCCAAGTAGCTACAAAATCAAACTACCTTACTGACAATCATTTTGCAAAAGGCATTGTTTAGATTTCCGCAGCCCACCCACACAGCTTGACAAAGTTCTTAAGATCTGAAGAAGCTTTTGTTGAAGAAGTTAAGAAATTGTGACTAAAGGTAGCATGAACAAAACAATTGGTCCATCAGTAACAGTGTTATGGAAGGTTAATTAGTATGTAGTTTGCTCAGTATGGAATCACCTCGGAATGGTGAACAGGAATGGGCTCTCATCATAGGTCACGAGGTTTAAATTGCCGATCTAAAAGGGTATATCTGTTTCAAAGGCAATAAAAACTAGCTACGGTTTCTTTTTCTTCCGATCGAATTGAAACATCCATTTCATTTGTTCCAATTGCAGGTGCATGAGTATGTTTACACCTATCGAACTTGGTTTGATTAACGAATCATAGGAAAGCTTGCGAAAGAGACATGAGGCAAGCTTCCTTTAGAAACTAAAGCGAGTCCCTCATAGTATTTGCAGTATCTTATATAAAGGTAAAACGCTCATTCTTGTGCTTGTTGATGGATATTTCCCTTTTCACTATTCATATTGTCTCTTGGTGGAGATAGATAGATAGATAGATAGATATAGAGAGAAAAACAGAGAGAGAGAGAGAGAGATAAAGAGAAAGAGAGAGAAAGAGAGGAAGTAGGGGGGGGGTGAGAGAGATAATAAAATAAATATCCTTGGCTCAAGTCGAAGAGGAGAAAAACCCTTAAATAAATTGATAGTCGTGTTTATCCACGGATGATTTTAACCTCGAATATCACTCGATCCCCCCTCCCACTATCTACAACTCGACATGATATAAAAAAGCTGTCGTTAGTTGCAAAAAAATGATCTTTCCGGAAAATAATAGTCCAGAAGAGAGTCCATATCTGGTTCCATAGCAAAGCTCACTACGCTTATCATTTTGAAACATCGAAGGCAGACAGTTGAACTATGGCATTTTACGCTTGAAATGACCGCATTGTTGGTACTGCTTTTGGTGCTGGAAAAATTTTCGCCATTAGAAAATGAAAAAAGAAACTGAATATCTTGTCAAAAGAAAATTAAGTAAAATGAAATTATTAAAATAGGACATATTGATCAAAATTATCGTAAGTATGAAATTTTGAAATTACCCGGAATGCTGACATGCAAAATGATTTAGTGAAAATCTCTGTGAATTTGAAATGCTATGGACGATTAAGAAACTGGAAGCTCTCTAGTATGATGAAAATGAATATTTACTAAACTAAGTAACGCTATAATGAGACAATGGACATTGATTATGATTGCAGAACATGTTGCAGCAACGAAGACAACAGAAGCAACATTTGTGATAATGAGAGTAAAGGTAATGACGATGGTAAGGATGAAATGATAACTTTGGTGATGGTGATGGAATACTAATGATAATAACAAAATAACAAGAAAAGCCATAACAATAAGGGCAATGGTAATGATAACAATATTAATGATGATAATCATAATGATACAATCATTAGCATTATCTATGATAATGATACTAATGATAACAAGAACAATAATATAACGATAAAATGATGATATCAATGATACTAAGATTAATAATGATTATGACAGTAATGAAAATAATGATAATAATACTGCTAATAAAGATATAATAATGACAATAATGGTAATCATAATGATAGTAATGCTAAAGATATAAAGCAACAATAGTAATGATGATAATGAAAATTATGATAAAAAAAAGGATAATATTGATTATGATAATGATATTAATGATTACAGTTAATATGCTAAAACAATAACGATGACAATAATAATAATAATAGTAATAAAAATGATAATAAAATGATAACAACAAACACAATGATAACAATGATACACATTATTACGATAATGAAGATGCCCTAACATTAAAAGGCATACAACTAAGGATGTTATTAGTAATGTCGAAAATTATGTGAAAATACGACATTAAATCCCCTATAATCTTGATGATACAAACGTAATTATCATGATACCCAATATCTGTTAAGTGAATTACTGATAATGGCATACATTACACACAATATGGCTAGCACTTTCATTATCGTCATAATCATTATCATTTTAATTCTTCTTCTTGTTCTTTGTATTCTTCTTTCTCTTCTCTTTTCCTCTTCTTCTTTTTTCATCTTGTTCTGCTTCTTCTTCTGTGTCTTCTGTGTCATTATTATTATAATCATTATCATTACTATTATTATTAACATTATTATTTTTATCATTATCATTATAATTATCTTTGTTACTATTGTCATTATTTTCATCATCGTCAATATTATAATTATTATTGCCATTATCATATTATTGTTTTTATGATAATTGTTACCATTGTTATCATCATTACTATTATTATTTTTATGATTATTGTTATCAAGATTATCATTAACATTAACATAATAATTGATATAACTATTATCATTATCGCTATTATTTTTATTATTATCATTATTATTGCTATCATCACTATTATTATAATTATTGTTATCATCATAGTAATGATTATCATCAAAATCATCATTATTAAGATTATTGTTATTAGCCTCCTCCTCCTTATTATTATTATTGTTGTTATTATTATCATTATTGTTGTTGTTATTATTATTATTATTATTATTATTGTTATCATTATTATTATTATTATTATTATTATTATTATTATTATTATCATTATTGTTATCATCATTGTTATCATTGTTGTTATTATTATTATTATTATTATTATTATCATTATTATAATTTTTATTATGACTATTATCACTATGATTGTTTCATTGTTTTTCTAAACAATAATAATGCTAACAACAGTGTTAGGGAGAATGATAATCATTATAGTGATAAAAGTTATAATAGTAACAATAATAATGACAATAATGATAACGATAATGATGACAATAATAATGACAAAAATAATAGTAATAGTAATTATTATTATGATTATTTCTATTTTGTTATTACAGTCATCATCGTTTTCATTATCAATATCATCTTTGTTATTATCATTGTCATCATTATCATTATTTTTATTATTAGTACTGTTATTAATTCTATTATTATCATCATTATCATTATTCCCATCATTATTGTTATCATTATCATTGTTATCATTATATCATTATTACCATCATTTTCATTATTACACTTATTACTAATATAAAAAATTAGAACAACAGTAAGAATAACAATAATCATATTAGTAAAAACAACCAAACAATGATAATGATATTGGGAGTAATGTAAATGGCATAAGAAAATATAAAAAAATGATGGGGGGTGGGGGGGTAATAATGATCATGATGACAATCAGTACGATTATTATTATCATTGGTATTATCATGATTATCATAGTAATAATAATCATCAATCTATGTCTTTATATAATCATATGAAAATGATAATTTGTACTGATAATTCCAAAATGACAAAGACAGTGACGATAATAATGACAACAAAGATATTTATTTGATTATCACTGCCATTATTATTATCATTATTATTATTATAATTATTGTTATTGTTATATTACTAAAATATTAAAAAAACAACGATAAAGATGATAATAGGAACAGCATATTGACTGAAATAAGTGCCATTATAATCCAATCCTGATATACGTGATAATGATTAAGGTAGTGATATACTGCTACTGCTACTACTACTACTGGTATTAGTAATAACAACAATGATCGAGATGATGACACGTCAACTTATAATGATAACACTGGTAATAACACCGGTGGCAATGATACTGATCATATTTATGAATTGATATAAAAATAGTATTGATAACAACAGAATGATAAAGGAAAAGCAAATGATAAGGATAACGATAATGGAAATGATAACAGTATAACCATGATGATCAGGCTAATATTGATAATAATTGTATCAACAATCCTAATGTTGATGATAATAGTGATGTGGGTAATAATAATGATAATAGTAATGATAATAATAATAACAATAATAATGTTGATGATGTTAATGATCATGGTAATGATAATAGTAATGGTAATAATGATAATTATAAGTATAATGATAATAATTATGATCATAATGTCAATGATAGTAATAATGAAAAAGATGATAATAATAGTGATACCAATGATGATAGTACTAGTAATGATGATGATGGTTTAAAGATACAAAGAATGATGAAAAAAAACCCAGTAATAACGATAGCAGCAACGAATATAATAATCATTAATAATAATGGTAAAGTTGCAATTATGATAAAATGATAAGAAA
>NW_028234408.1:22136868-22141868 GCF_977035675.1 Penaeus japonicus
GTAGACAGGTTAATATAGATAGATAGATAGATAGATAGATAGATAGATAGATAGATAGATAGATAGATAGATAGATAGATAGATAGATAAATAAATAAATAGGTAGCTAATGAGAGAGAGAGAGAGAGAGAGGGATAGAGAATGAGATAGAAGGATATATAGATAGAGATGGATATAGAGAATAGAAATAGAAGTAGATGGAGATACATAAATAGGGATAGATAGACAGAGATGGAGATAGAGATAGATAGACAGAGATGGAGATAGAGATAGATAGATGGAAAATAGATAGAAATATAGAGATAGAAAAGGAGATAGAGATAGACATAGCGACAGATAGAGAGGGATAGATAGATAGAGAGAGACAAACAAAGAGACAGACATAAAGAACGATCGAAAGAGCTGGAGATGCAGTGGAAAAAACTCCGATGAGTCTTGCCTTTTCATAATCATTATCTTATACATTCTAGGGAACAATACCGCAATGTTTCAGGAACTTCCTATTGTGAGGAAACGGACACATCAAACATATCTAATTCATGCACCTAGAGCTAAATCCATGTACGAGAACAAGAACAAAACAAAGCAAAAAATCTATCTTCGTGTATATATATATATATATATATATATATATATATATATATATATATACATATATATGTATATATATATGTATATATATATATATATATATATATATATATATATATATATATATATATATATATATATATATATATCAGTATCTCTTTTCAGCCTTCTATCTTCGCATCTATCACCATTCATCCAAATACCCACCTATCTATATCCACCTATCTACCTAAGACAAAAAACTTCCTTCTTGAACAACTCAAAACCGGAACAAGAGGCAGCAACACCCACCGGTTTTTGTCCAACAGAATGTACTTGATTGTGTCTCCATATCCCTTGAAGGCATCCTCTCTGACCTCGGTGATCTTGTTGGCGTCGAGGTCAAGTTGGCGCAGGTTGTGCAGGGGGCGGAGGGCGTGGGACGGGATGTGGTCAAGCCGGTTGTTGCCCATCTCAAGCCATTCCAAGTTACCTGGAGTCGGGAGCAAGTCGCGGTGTTGAAATAGGTTCTCACGAAATGGGATATGTGTTACGATATTACAAGACTTTTCGTGTATATGTATATATAAATATGTATATATATATATATATATATATATATATATATATATATATATATAATAGACATATATATATACACATATATATATATATATATATATATATATATATATATATATATATATATATATATATATATATATATACACACACACACATGTATGTATGTATACATACAGGGAGCCGCAGAGAGAGGGACAGACAGGCAAACAATCAAATTAACAAACAGACAGCAATATAATCAAACAGACAGAAACACCTGTTAACATCTGTTCACTTACTCTCCAGGCCAGCAAAGGCTCCGTCGCTAACGTTCACGATGTGATTGTGCTCGATGTTCAAGGAGTTGAGCACGGAGAGGTCACTGAACACGTTATCCTGGATAGTCGTGATGAGGTTGTGTTCCAGTTTGAGCATGTCCAATTTGTGGAGGCCTGGGCGAGGGGAGGGAGAAGAGGAGGGGCTCATGAGGGGACTTCATGGGAAAGGAAACGCTAGTCAAGTGCTCTGAAGTTTGGCGACGGCGATTGCAACAGTGAAAAACGAAAGGCGTGGGTGCTCGGCTCACAAGAATACAATCAACACGACGCAAGATAAAAGATAACATATCAAAATATTATTCTAGGTTTAGAAAAAAAAAAAAAAATACAGGGAAATGAGAATGCAAGGAAAAAAAAAAAAAATCTCACCTTGGAAAGCATTGTCGGGGATGTGGCGAATGCGGTTTTCGTGAAGGTCCAGCACCTCGAGGTTAAGCAGGGGGTGGAAGGCGTCTGTCGGGATGTCGTCGAGGTTGTTCTTGCCCAGGTTGAGACGCATCAGTTTCCTGGGAAATGGGGAAAAAGAAACATATGTATCTTTATCTATCCATTTGTCAGTTCATTCATTAGGTATATGTAGTCTAATTTTGTGGAAGAAAATCATCTAGTGTCGAATCACTTTTATTTGCATGACCTCTTTGTATTGCTAAGAGATATCGTCTGTCCAATTATTTGTGTAGGCAAATTGCATGGCGATAAAATCGGTCCTGAAAACGTTTGGTCTATTTTCGGGTGTCTCTTTCTTTGTCTGTTTAGATATTCAAGCTATTACACAGGTGTGATCCTTCATAAGATAAGAATCTAGACATGCGTAATATGTTAGGTGGTAGTGAGGTTCATTTTACCCCCACAATATCACACACATCCTTACGAAACCATTAACATGCGAATACTAACACTCCAAAACGACATAATAATCTGAAAATAGCTTTGTATTATCCCATCGTGTCATGTTACTTATCGCAATCTAAGTGTACCAAAATGTCGGAAATCGATCTAAGATCCTCTAGCCAGTGAGACTGGCCAGAAAAAGTCACGTGAGTTTCATAGGGGCTTTGCAAGGTCATCTGATTATATATATATATATATATATATATATATATATATATATATATATATATATATATATATCAAAGAGATATCTTAAAATATTTTCTTACTCTGCAGATAGTATTTATGTTATTTTTTGTCGGCCTCTACCAAACCTCTGCATATTTCCTTTTTGTTTAATTCTCTTTCCTTGTTGTTATCCTTGCTGTTTTTATCCTGCAGTGTTCGTTCTTCCTAGTCATTCTGGAATTCCATGTCCCTCCCTTCGTTTCTCTTTGTATTTTCCTTCCTCTCCTTTCTCTCTCTCCTGTATGTTATTTCTCACTTTTTTCCCCTCTTCACTGTCCTTCTCTCCCCCCTCCCTCTCTCCAACAAATTAATAACGTGACACTCGCACAAAATTTCCGAATGTAAACAAGTCTGCCATCTTAATGAACCGGCCTTCGTCATATTTGAACGAAGGCTAACCATCGTCTTCATAATTATCTTTATCGTCAATATTGCTTTCACAAGTATTTTCAATCATCGACTTTGTTGTTGTCAGCACTTATCATCATTGCAATTATTTTCATTACCATCATCATCATTATTAACATCATCATTCTCATCTCTCTTACTACAGTCATCATCATTATTATAATCATTATTATCCCTATTCTAACTATCCTCCTCCTCATCAACATTATCATCATCGTCATTTCTTCTTCATCATACACACACACACACACACACACACACACACACACACACACACACACACACATACACACAAATATATATATATATATATATATATATATATATATATATATATATATATATATACATATATATCGATTCCTCTTGTCTTTCCCCTTTAACTGATAACCTATTTTATTCAGCTGACAGCAACGAAAAAAAAGAAGAAAAAAAAGGACTTAATCAATATCTCTCTTTCCCAGGAATCACACACACAAAAAAGAACAATTGAAAAAGCCTTGCATGTGAGATGAACATTGCCTAGGCCTATCACGCACCTGCGTCTCTCTCTCTCCCCTCTCACTTGCTCCCTCGTTCCTAACTTCGGCTCTGTTTTGCCTGCTTTATTATTATCTTTATTATCATTATCGTTATTACTATTACTTGTTAATATTACCATTATTGATATTATTATCTTCATTATAATCATTGTTATTAGTATCATCATGATTATTGTTATTATTATTAATATCATTGTTATTATCATTAGCATGATTGATATTATTATTATTACTATTGTTGTCATTATCATCATCATCATCATTGTCATTATTACTATCACCGTCATGGTCATTATTATCATCATCATTATTACTATTATTGTCATTATATTATCATCGTCATTATTATCCTTATGACCCTTTTTATCATTATTATCATCATCATTTCTTGAATCAACATCATTATCATAATCATCATCAACATTATTATTTCTATCATCATCATTATTACCATCATCATCATCATTATCATTGTCATCATCCACATCATCTTGACCCAAACCCTTCCAGAAACGCATCCAACCAACCTGCCAATATCCTTAAAAGCATTGTTGTGAATGTGCTGGATCTTGTTCTCGTAGAGCGACAGTCGTTCGAGCGAGCTCAGGCCGGCGAAGGCTCCCTCGTTCAGCACTTGGATTTGGTTGTAGTTCAGGTTGAGGAACGTCAGCATTTTCAGCATGGAGAGCGCGAGGGTTGGGACCTGTGGGGAGAGGGGAGGAGTGTGGTGAGAGGGTGAGATTGTGAGGGTGTGGGAGTGTGAGGGTGTGAGAGTGTGGGAGTGTGAGAGAGTGGGAGCGTGGGAGTGTGAGGGTGTGGGAGTGTGAGAGAGTGGGAGCGTGGGAGTGTGAGGGTGTGGGAGTGTGAGAGAGTGGGAGCATGGGAGTGTGAGGGTGTGGGAGTGTGGGAGTGTAGGAGTGTGAGGGTGTGGGAGTGTGGGAGTGTGAGGGTGTGGGAGTGTGAGAGAGTGGGAGCGTGGGAGTGTGAGGGTGTGGGAGTGTGAGAGAGTGGGAGCGTGGGAGTGTGAGGGTGTGGGAGTGTGAGAGAGTGGGAGCGTGGGAGTGTGAGGGTGTGGGAGTGTGAGAGAGTGGGAGCGTGGGAGTGTGAGGGTGTGGGAGTGTGAGAGAGTGGGAGCATGGGAGTGTGAGGGTGTGGGAGTGTAGGAGTGTGAGGGTGTGGGAGTGTGAGGGTGTGAGATTGTGGGAGTGTAAGGGTGTGGGAGTGTGAGAGAGTGGGAGCGTGGGAGTGTGAGGGTGCGGGAGTGTGGGAGTGTAGGAGTGTGGGAGTGTGAGGGTGTGAGGGTGTGGGAGTGTGAGGGTGTGGGAGTGTGAGGGTGTGAGATTGTGGGAGTGTAAGGGTGTGGGAGTGTGAGGGTGTGAGATTGTGGGAGTGTAAGGGTGTGGGAGTGTGAGAGAGTGGGAGCGTGGGAGTGTGAGGGTGCGGGAGTGTGGGAGTGTAG
>NW_028234408.1:22154368-22156868 GCF_977035675.1 Penaeus japonicus
TCTTCAAGTCTTTGTTGTATATAGTTGAATGACTGTGGATTCACGTATCATACGAGCTTATGGAGAAACCAACACACACTGAATACAGTAGTCACTACAATGTGTATGTATTTCCATATTTCTTACCTTGCATATGATTAGGAATAAGATGTTGACCTAATCTTACTGTTCCTCGTTAGCGTTCGCTCGCTTTCATTCCGTCACTTATGCATGCTATTCTTCTTTTGTATACCTGTCTCAACCCCCTTCTCTCTCCTAATCTTAGCTTCCCATTTCCTCCTATACCTTCTTTCGTCTCATATCCTCTCCACTTTACCTCTTGTCTTTCAGCAAAAAGAAGGATATGAAAGGCGGACACTCAGTCCCCCAGCTGGTATTCCCCTCTGAAGGATGGAGTTAGCTTCTTCCCGCGTTCCACCCCTGATAAAAGATCTCTTTGGGGTTCCTAGGGAGAGGTGGGTGCATGTGTGTGTGTGTGCGCATACAGCTTATCCTATACGTATGCTGTCAGTGGGTGTGTCAGTGTATGTTTTACCGGAGCACGAAGATGGGACAAAATTATATTGAAGATAAAGAATATAATTACCATCATTGCTATTGCTATCATTATCAACAACGTTATCACCGCTCGAAATATAGCTACCGTCTCCTCAGCATCGTCATTGTTACCTTTCCTATCGTCAACGCCATAAACTTATCCACAGTGACAGTATGTTGTGACTTTCCGCATATTTTCCCCGCGTGTGTGAATTTTTTTTTCGCTGAAGCTGTATATTTTTTTCGCTGATATTTTTTTTTCATCAACCAACGTTATTCCCTGAAAATAGCTAAATCTACTGACTCTAAAAGCTTTGCGTATGATTTCATGGAGAGCGAAAGAGAGAAGTGAGAGTAAGTGCAGAGAGTCGCAAGAGAGAGAGTGAGAGTGAGAGAGTAAGAGAGAGAGAGAGAGAGAAAGATTCCCTGAGAGTTTAAAGATGAAGCTAGAGAAAGAGAGAAGAGAATAAGAAATGAAAGAGAGAGAGAAGAGAGAGAAAGAAGAGAGAGAGAGAGAGAGAGGAGAGAGAAGCGAGAGAGAGAGAGAGAGAGAAAGAGAGAGAGAGAGAGAGAGAAAGAGAGCGAGAAGAGAAGAGAAGAGAAGAGAAGAGATGACAGCGAGAGAAGAGAAGAGATTAGAGAGAGAGAGAGAGAGAGAGAGAGAGAGAGAGAGAGAGAGAGAGAGAGAGAGAGAGAGAGAGAGAGAGAGAGAGAGAGAGAGAGAGAGAGAGAGAGAGAGAGAGAAGAGAAAACAATTGCACAAGAGGAGGAGAGAAAGAGAAGAAACGAATGAGCGAGAGAGCGAGAGAGAACGGCAGACAGAGCTTCCTCAAATCAGGAGGAACAGCTGAAGTTGTGTATGATTCACACCTGTGTTTTTCTCACGGCTGCCTACCTTCCTTAATCTTCGTGCTTGTCAAACTGCCTGGATTAACCTTTGTTAACTCGAGGAAAATTGTTAATTCACCAGCCCGTTAGAGCGATTACAGAAGGAAAGGAGGGCGAAGAAGAATAAGAGGAATAAGAAGAGAAAGAAGAAGAAAATACATATATTGTTATCCTTGTATATCTATTCATTTATATATATTTTTTTCCGTCGTTCTCTGTCTGCTCTTCAATCTTATTTTTTATTGTATGTTTCTTCTAATACCTTTCTTGGTGCAGAGTTCTTCTTTTTCCTCTTCTTTTTCCTCTACATTTTTTTGTATATATTTTCTGAAACATCCATGTCTACCACCTTCTCTACCTCTTATTTTCTTTATTACTGCCGTCTTTCATTAAAGATGCAGCGACTTTTGACCCTTAGCTGCAACTACAACTACTACCGCTCTGGATGAAGAGAAGACAAGAAAAAGAAAGAGAGAGAAGAGAAAGAGAGGATGATAATTCCATCATAATTGACATCTTTATCGTTACTACAATCTCTTTGGCAACTCTATTAACTCTTTTAATCACATCTTCGTATATCATAAAACGCCGATCATTATAAACGTATATCAATCACTTGATCTCATCAAAGCATTCTGTCTTGAAGGAGGTACGCGGAAGCTAAACGAGACGGAGAATAACATGCACTTTTCCGATTGAACTTGTTGCCATGACAGCTGCTGCACATGCATAGATTATCCCCGTCTTCGGCAGTAATCCCCAGGACGCTCCAGGTGGCGCCTCCAGCCTTCGCGAGAACGCGGTCACTCCGTTTTTACATGAATAGATATATGCTTGTATCCATGCACAGGCAGAAACAAACAAACACACTTACTCGAAAACACACACACACACACAAGCAAGCACACACACACACACACACACAAGCAAGCACACACACACACACACACACACACACACACAAGCAAGCACAAACACACACAAGCAAGCAACACACACACACACACACACACACAAGCAAGCAACACACACACACACACACACGCACACACACACAAACATTCACAAACATTTT
>NW_028234408.1:22194368-22199368 GCF_977035675.1 Penaeus japonicus
TATAGGAGAAGAAGGGGATGGAGTGAGGAAAAGAGGGGATGGAGGGAGGGAAGGAGGGAGGGAGGGAAGGAAGGAGTGGAGGGAGGGACGGAGGAAAGTTGGACAGGTAGAGGGTTTGGCCGGCCGGAGATACTTCATTGCAGAAAAGGCACTCGAAAACAACTTTCTCGAAGTCTTAACTAATGACAACTCGAAACCTAATCATCGCATCGCTCTTAGGGGGGCGGGGTTTCTGGGTCGGGGGGCGGGGGGGTAAGAAACAAACAGAAAAATACGGGAAGGGAGGAAGAAGAAGACCAGATGGTGAGAGAGAGAGAGAGAGAGAGAGAGAGAGAGAGAGAGAGAGTTACTTGCAATGTGGCACACAATATATCGGTGCCTGGCAGAACAAATGTTTGTGATAACCAAAGTATATAATTTTTTAAAGTTCAGTCAACATCATCTGACATAATTACGGATCACCAAAGATTACATGAAATTATCCTTGGTCGATAAGGGCAGACCAGGATAATGACTAATGGGCATTTCTATCTTTCTAGAACACACACACACAAAAAAAATGTCAGCTGAAAATAATTCAGACAAACAAAAGAGAGCCGAGACAAATATCCCTGTGGCCCAAACGAGCACTGGACCAACATTACTCTGTCCCAAACGAGAGTTGACAAAATGACCAAAGTCTTGTGCCGGCTTGTCCCGCCAGGCCAGGGACACGCTCCTCCAGGCAAACCTCGGATCACTCCAGGTTCCTTGCGAGCCTTGGAGGAGCACCCAAGGGCACTTGCGAGACCTTATACAACCTTCCTCCTCTGCCCTCCCCACCCCACCCCCCACACACTCCCCCTGTCCCTACCTCTGTGGCTGTCTCCTCCCTCCCCCCTCCCCCGCTTTCCTCCCAGAAGGTCCCGGATCTCATCAAGGCCTCCTCAGGATCCCTTAACAGCACCTCAGCATTATGGCTTCTTCACTAATTGCAGGTCGCTTGTCTCTCCTTATAATAGCACTTGAAAATTGATGCACAGACTAATTAATGCTAATCATACCACGCCCTTCGCTCGAAATAACGAGTTTTAACGAGGATTTTCGCCCGCGTGGTTGGAGAACGTGGTGGGTGGTCTCCGTGTGAGGCGGGGGGGAGGGGGGGGGGGGGATTTCTCGGTGGTATCGTTTGCTTGTGCTCGGGCAGGAGGTTGAGGGCACACGCACACACTTTCGCACACCCCACACACATACACACAGGTAACTATGATTATATCTTCTTGGTTGGAAGTAAGAATTTGGTTACGATGTAAACAATGATATCCATTATCTATATTTACGAGATACAAGCGTATTTAAGTGCTACTTGCCTACCCCCTACCCCCGCCTCTTGATCTTCCATTTTCTTATACACACACACACACACACACACACACACACACACACACACACACACACACACACACACACACACACACACACATATATATATATATATATATATATATATATATATATATATATATATATATCAATATATCAACTCCTTCGGTATCGTACGAATTAGTCTCTGAGATGTGTCATATATCTTTTTCTTTGGGTCCGTTGTTGTCTCGTTTGTCTTTGACTTCATGACCGACTTGCCTTTGGACGGAATCAGAGACGTTTCATAATGGATTGGATCTCCTCGTCTGTCACTGTTGATTATGCATTATAGACGACGTTGTTTTCTGTCCTTGCTGATTGCCCATTACAGACGATGTCGTTCTTTGATGTGGTCTTCGCTGATATAATTATTCATTTTCTCTTTCTCTTCCTGCTTTTTAGATTTATGTGTTTGCCTTGTCCTTTTTGGCTTTGGTTTACTTATCTCCGTAATCTATTCTGAAGGTAAGGGATAATCGTAGACGGAAATGCGCGCTATTGTATGTAATTGGGACGATAAATCCGAAAGATAATTAAGCGAAAAGACATATTTATACGGAAATTGCCAGGTCTCGGTGTTTGAGGTTATTGGGCGTTCGTGGATCGGCGGGTGTTAAGTCACGCCGTTCTTGGATTTGCCGTTTGTAAACAAGGATACCTTTGTGGGTTAAAAAAATAGGCTATTCGTTTGCTGGTAGAAATAAAGTTCGTATTTCGTATTGCGTTCGTATGTTAATTTAACTTTGAAGTCGACGCATCGATGGCCAGGTGCATGCTCTCTCGAGCTGGCTGTGTTATTGCGCTAGTTCCTTTGTCTACAATATGTTGTAAAAAATTATCGCAAATCGACATACTTGACTGATGGGAGCACACACAATCACAAACTGAACACACACACAGCAACGCATACGCAAAGCACACACAAACAAATACATACCAACACACACATATTCATACCAAAATACACATACAAGCTCTCTCTCTCTCGCTCTCTCTCTCTCTCTGTCTCTGTCTCTCTGTCTCTCTGTCTCTCTCTCTCTCTCTCTCTCTCTCTCTCTCTCTCTCTCTCTCTCTCTCTCTCTCTCTCTCTCTCTCTCTCCTCGCACACGTATGTACTCCCTTTACCCTCATACACACAAAAAAGTGCACAAAATACACATAGAGAGTCATAAACAAAACATCCACCCAACGAACACGCATGTTAATGACAGTATGTCCATTACCAGAATTGAACACACACAGCCGCTCAGGTAGACCGACTAATTTCTGGTTGATATTTGCATTCACATATTTTCTATTTTTATTGCGTAACATGCAAAGTCTTTTTTTAGTTTGACCAAAAAGGGGAAAACATACATGGCACCTTCGTGGACATGTCTCGTTTTTTTTTCATCATTTACCACTACTTTCATTATCATTATGATATCATGAAAATTACTCTAGAGCTATTTACGGATAAAGGTAAACACGAAGAAAAAAAAACTCTGAGAAAACAATATCTCCTTTTCTGCATGTCAGTTGTCTGTCTGTCTGCCTGTTCCTTTGTGTCTCCGCCTATTGCCCCGAAAGCAGAAAATGTTTCAAAGCAGATATCGATCTGATTCCATCTTCTCTGTCTTCCTGTTTGTAGACATCTGTCCGTCTGTCTATTTTTCCGACTGTTGCCCTAGAAACGAAAATGTTTCCGAACATGCATCGATCAAATTCTTTCTTTATTTATACTAATACTATAGTGAATTCCACGCTCCCTGAGTGGCAGCAAAATATAACCTCCCTTTTGCGGCGAAGGCGGCGCTGGCCGCGACCATAATGACGAATATCCCCGTAGAGCAGAGGAAGGCTGCTTCTTACGAACAAACACTAATGACATTAAGGGAGACAGCCAGACCAACAGCTGGGAAGCCAGCTGTTCGACAGACTCAGTGTCTTTACTGTCAGACTATTCCCCAATACCATATATACATACATATAGATATATGTATATATGTGTATATATATGTGTACACACACACACACACACACATATATATATATATATATATATATATATATATATACATACATATATATATATATATATATATATATATATATATATATATATATATATATATGTGAGTGTGTGTTTGTGTGTGTGTGTGTGTATGTGTGTATGTGTGTGTATGTGTGTGTGTGTGTATGTGTGTGTGTGTGTGTGTGTGTGTATGTGTGTGTGTGTGTGTGTGTGTGTGTGTGTGTGTGTGTGTGTGTGTGTATGTGTGTGCGACTAAGTTAGGTCAGATTAGATCCAGTTATATTAGGTTAAGTCGTTGGTGGGTATAGGGAGGGGAGGGGGACAGGAGTATGTTCTAGCGCCTGAAGCAATCGTCTGCTAGTTCGCATTGAGGATAATTATGATGCCACCATAATTGCAGGAGTCATTGTTGCTGGCATTTAAAAATGGCGGACGGAGTGGCGGTTCGAGCCAACATGTTGGATGGTTCATGATTCACGCGCGTTGTAATTACAAACAAATGACTGTATAATTTCCCTGGGTGTGCGTGTGTTTATATATATATATATATATATTTTTTTTTTGTCTCTTCCTTAAAGTACTTGTGAATATCATATGGATCTAGGGGATTCAAACCAGGGATTTTGCCGATAATGGGGGCGAACGCAATGTTTTTTTTATTTTTTTTTGTTCAATTGCTATTGACATAACGAAATGACATATGCAAACAAATAGACAAAACAAATGACACAGACAAATAAACAACCGGATAAACAAGAAGGCAAAAACAAACAAACAAACAAACAAACAAAAAAACGGTCACATAGTCGGGCAAATAGGCAGACAAACAAATAAAGACGCATAGATTGCGGGAAAAAAAGTGAAAACGTAATAGTTATCAAGACAATCACATTCTTAGTGGCTTTGTTCATCACGTTCCCTGACACGCACTGTGTTCAAGAACAACCACAAGCCTTCAGTCCCCATGCCAGCACTGTCACCACCACACCACTACAACGTCTAGTCATGAAAAAACTCACACAAATTATCTAAAATTGCTTGATAATTTTTTCAAGACGTTTACCTGCCAGTCTCGTAGGCAAAGGGAATACTAAAGCAGAAGGTAGGAAGTGAAAAAAGGAGGGATGAATATGTATATTACTCTCTCTCTCTCTCTCGCTTTCTCTCTCTCTCTCTCTCTCTCTCTCTCTCTCTCTCTCCCCCCCCTCTCCCTCTCTCTCGCTTTCTCTCTCTCTCTCTCTCTCCCCCTCTCTCTATCTCTCTCTCTCCACCCTCCTCTCTCTTTCTCTACCCTTCCCTCAGAGAGAGTCAAACTAGAATAAGCCACAAAATGCAAAACAAAAGTCAAAACAAAAACAAAAGACCAAATAAGACTAAAAATGAAAGAGCGAGAGATAGGAAGAGAAAGAGACGAAGAAAGAGAAAGAGAAGAAGACAAGTCGCATGCAAACTTTAGATGCGCCGCGGCCCATTCCGGGCATGAAGTTGGTTTATGCCCATGTCAGGTGGAATTGCTCCCAAGGCAAGGGCTGTATTTGTCCCTAAGTTTAACGTCATTTCGGATCCCGGATCCTAATTAAAC
>NW_028234408.1:22209368-22221868 GCF_977035675.1 Penaeus japonicus
CTTTTTAAAGAAATAGCATCAAGGCAGCTCGAGGGTGATCGTTAGGCAGGACATGTTCAGGCAAGTCTTCAAGAAGCTGAAGATGTCTTGCGAACGCATGCATGCACACGCCTCCCTCTCCCTCTCGCTCTCTCTTTTTCTCTTTCTCTCTCTTTTTCTCTTTCTCTCCACGTCAGCTACTCGTCCGTCTGTCTGTCCATCTCCGTCCTTTACTTCTTTCTTTCCCTTTCTCTCGTCCACCCCACTTTCTCTTTGTTTGTTTGTCTACCTCCTTATTTTTCTCTCCTGCACTGTCTGTCTATCTCTCTCCGTCTGTCTATATGTCTGTCTGCCAGTCTGTCTTTCTTTCTGTCTGTCTGTCTGCTTGTCTGTCTGTCTGCCTGCCTGCTTGGCAACCTTGCCTGTCTGCCTCTCTCTCTCTCTCTCTCTCTCTCTCTCTCTCTCTCTCTCTCTCTCTCTCTCTCTCTCTCTCTCTCTCTGTCTCTCTCTCTCTCTCTCTTTGTTTCTCTCTGAATGTATGTTCTTTTAAGTTTCTGTATACTCGCAAATGTGAGTGCTTGTACGTGTTTGTGTTCGTGTGTGTGGGGGCTGTTCCGCATTGTTTATTTATATATTGATACACAGATCACATGCATACGTAATTGCATAAAACCAAACACACCTATTAAACAGTTGTGCTACTTACGCTGAACCACTGCTGAACGTACCTGAAACATAAAAAAATCAGTTAATATAGTTACAGTAAATAAAAAGAAACGCCAGTATATATTGGTATAGATAATATACGATTAATCCACATGAATAAACAGTGCTAAATCACAAGCTTTCAAAATACCAACAAAAACATAATATGCGGTGCTGTACAAAATGGCATTACATTCCTAGTCATAATAAATATTTAATATTTATATCTTTTTAAAACATCATACAGCCATTAGGTCTCTGCAGTAAAAGAGTTTTTCTTGACAACGTCTAATGTTATCAGCAAAGAACACTGTTATTTATCATAATTAGTGAATAATTATGATATCCATTGCTTATCATGCAGATGGTTATGATTGTAGTAATTAATATAATGATAATATACGTCGGCTAATTGTCATTATTCATACCAAAATTACTTGAATAAGAAAATAAAGTTTATAGATAGTCATATGTTAAAATGATTAGAAATAAAGGGGTAAAAATTAATTAAAGCTAAGAAATAATAAAAAAAAGGCAAAAGGCAACAGCGAAAATCTACGGGCTCGTGCCCCACTTTTTACTAATCTTCCACCCCAACCACCTGTCCCCTCCCCTTCCTCTCTCCCCTTCTACCCTCTCCCCGACGTCTATACGTCAAGATTACGTCCAGGACAAGACTCCCTTTTCTCCCTTCTCCTCATCGCCTTCCTCACCGTTTACATCCCTCACCTCTCTACCTCATTTTCAAGAAAGTATATAGAGTTAGTCCTAATATCAACAATCCTCACCCCCATGGCTCTTTCTCCTACCCACCACCCCCACCCCCACCCCCACCGCCACCCCCATCCCCCACTCCCGATCCATCATAATCACCATTCTGCTCTAATCCTCTGAAGGTGAAAAATGAATTACAGACATCATTATCTTCGCATTATTCGTCCTTTCTTATAAAGATGAATTTGACAATGGCATGGATTTATAACAGAAGTAATGGACAGAAGTAGTGATAAAAATAAAGATAGTGATAATGATTATGATAACAATAATAATAATAATGATGAGGATGATTGAAATAATAACATTAATAACAATAATAATAAGGATAATAATGATACTACTACTAATAATAATCATAATGATTATATAGATATTAACAATAAAAAATATTGTAATAATAATGTTAATGATAATAACAACAACAATAATAAGCTGACAAAAACAACATTGATAATGGCAAGGATTGTGATAATGATGGTAATAAAGAATATAACAATAATAAAATTAATAATAATAATGATAATGATAATAATGATAGTGATAGTAATAAAGATGATGATCATGATGATTATAATGACGATGATGATGATAATGATAATGATTAAAATTATGATAATAATGATAGTAATAAGAATAAGGATAATAGCAATAATAATGGTGATGATTATAATAATGATAATGATAATGATAATGATAATATTACAATAAGGATGATAAGTACAATGATAATAAAGGATAGGATAATTATAACAATAATGATTATAATGTTGCTGATAAGGATACTGATTATAACAATGATGGCAATGATACTCCTAATCATGATGATAATGCGAATTGTATGATTAATAGTCATTGCTCATCTTAGTGCCTCGCAACTATCCGCATCATCCTACTTCTCCATCTTCAACCCCTTCTCCTCACCCTCACCCTCCCCGTTCCCCCCTCACCCCCCTCCCTCCAACACCTTTTCTCTGTCATCCCCATCTAACTCTCCCCAGGTCCCCTAATCCCATAATGGTGCTGGAGCCCGAGTCCCACTGAAATATGGACTTTCGGGAGAATTATGTCGCGGAAAATTCACGTTGGTGTCTGCGAGTGTGTGTATTTATACGCCTTCTTCTTTGGGCGGTTGGCTGGAGGGAAGTGGATGGGTGTGGTTGCATGGTTGTTGAATTGACTGTATGGCTGAGTGATTGTGTGGTCGACTGTGACTGGACTGTGTGGTTTAAGACCAGGTAGATGACTATTAGTGATTGGTAGTCTGGCGTAGAAGGATTGGAGGGGTGTAGCGTTTAGCCTTTTGATTATGGAAAGATTGTATAAGTGGTTGGCTCAATGATTACATGCGTGTGTAAATATAAGATTGGTTGATTTAATTGAGGGACATCATGGATAATTTGCTTTCGTCTGTTTTTTTTTTCTCTCTCTCCGACAAACTTTAAGACTTTTCTAATTCCAAGGTACGTTTTTCTTGTTTGATGGGTGCGGGATGAGTGTGTGTTTGAACATACACACTGAATATATGGACACTCCATGTGTACAGTATATCCTCCAGCACACACATTTCACAAAAGTCCTGTCTTTCTGTTACAAGCATCTTCCGTTATCACAGTGAACGACGAAAGCCAAAAAAAAAAAAGAAAAAAGAAAAGGATCATCCACGCCTATCAGTGCATGTTCAGTATCCAGTTTTGTTCATTCACGTGGGCTTTATTGCCGCCTGGGATTTATGGTGGCTGCGGTATCGTCCTCTGGTTTTGTATATATGCCTTCTCTTCGCTCTGTCTCTGTGCAGGATTTTATCCTATCTTTTGGTGTTTTTTCTTCTTTTAGGTTAGTATACATGCATGTATATGTATGGTTAGTTAATGTATACGTATGTATATATTTCTTCTATTCTTATTTTGATATATTTCTAAAATGTTTGAACTTCTTCAGTTTATCATTTTCAAATATCATTTGTTTTTCATTTCTTCATTCCTTTGTTTTACTTTCCCTCCTTCGCTTTGACTTTCCCCCTGACTGCATCCCGCGCTGCCATTGCCTCGTGTCTCTCCATGCATCTTCTCTCCCTCATATTCCATCTTGCTCCTCGACGTCGCTTACCCTGCAGTGGCTCCTCTTTAGTTCTCCCATTGCACTTTCTTTCTCGTCTTCTTTGTACTTTCCTTCTGTTTGCATGTCTGTTTTTTTCTCTCTTTGTTTCTGTCTCTGTCTATCTGTCTGTTTGTTTGTCTCGCTCTCTCTCTCTCTGTCTCACTCACTCACCCCCCTCCCCTCTCTCTCTCTCCCTCTCTCTCTCTCTCTCTCTCTCTCTCTCTCTCTCTCTCTCTCTCTCTCTCTCTCTCTCTCTCTCTCTCTCTCTCTCTCTCCTCCATTTCTTAAGCATAGAAATGGGTTCCTTCACCTTGTAACCTTATTTGAATCTTGGAAAATGTTTGACCTGGTTGGCAGCAGTGCCTCGGAGAGTGACTTCCGCTCTCTTGTCTTTAGTCGATGTCTTATTCTATCACACACACACACACATACGCACACACACACACACACACACACACACACACACACACACACACACACACACACACACACACACACACACACACACACACACACACACACACACACACACACACACACACACACACACACACACACACACACACACACACACACACACACACACCACACACCACACACCACACACACACACACACACACACACACACACACACACACACACACACACACACACACACACACACACACACACACACACACACACACACACACACACACACACACACACACACACACACACACACACCACTCCCTGGTCTAATGGATTTCATACAGCAGTTACTTTATATTCCGACTATACGGGAGTCGCACCCATTTCTTAACCCGACACTTAACCCCCCCCCGCCCCCCCTCCCTGTCCAACCCCTACCTTTCTGCTCTCACAGTTCACTCGTATCCATGGATTCGGAGTGTGTCGGAATCGCTTTCTCTAAGTCCTCCTACCACTTACTCTCTCGGTTTCACTGCATTATTGTCAGAACCACTGTTTTAACAATAACAATAACATTTGACATTACTCTTGATAATGTTGAGGATAATAATGGTAAGGAAAATGATAATTACTATACAGTGATAAAAATTACTGTGGTCCTAACGCATTATCATACGAAAAAAAAGATAGCAATCTGTCTGCCTATCTGTAATCTATCTGTTTACCCATCTATCTTTCTATCTGCCTATCTGTCTACATGCAAATACAAGCCATACTTTTCGCACAGAAGTAATCCGGTTCAAATCCACGAGATGTTCTTGCCGACTTTCAACTACGATTACTAGCAAGGCTCGCTCACAGACATACAAATTCTTTCTTCACTTTCCCCTCAGTTCTCGAAGATAGGCTTTCCCTCACTTTCTCTTTTTCTTATCCTTCACCTCTCTCTCTCTCTCTCTCCATCAATCTATCTCACTATCTCTCTCTGTCTGTCTGCCAGCTCTCTTATCTCTCTCCTCTCTTTCTCTCTCTCTTTCTCTGTCTCTCCCTCTGTCTCTTTCTCTCTTTCTATCCTGGCCACTGTGTGAGACGTTCAGGCATCTAAAATCCCCTGAGTGATTTTGTTGACTGACCGCCTACCTTTGGGGAATCCTCAACCTTTCTCCGCTCTTTCTCTCTGTTTCTCAGTTGTGCTTGGCCCTATCATGTTCTTTTTGTTTCTTGCTTCTCTATATGTCTGTGTTTTTCCCTCTTTCAACTATCTGTGTACCTGTGTTTTCCCCTTACCCCTATATCTGTCTATGCTTACCCTATGTTTTGTGTCGGTCTATTCAGGTTTTCCCCCTCCACTCTTTATCTGTCCATGTTTCCTCATCCATGTGTTTATTTTCCCCTCCACCTCTGTCTATCTAGGTTCTCCCCTCTTCTGCCTATCTATCTAAGCACTCCCCTTGCCTGTCTGTCAAAGTCCTCCCCCCTCCCGTCTTTATGTCTAAGCTCTCCCCTCTCCCGTCTTTATGTCTAAGCTCTCCCCTCTCCCGTCTTCCCGTCGAAATGACGTTCTCAACCGTCCGTTTGTCGAAGACACTCCTTCCTCGTCTGTCTATCAAAATCCTCCCCATCCTCCGTCCGTACGCCTAAGCTCTCCCCTCTCCCGTCTATCTGCCTAAGCTCTCCCCTCTCCCGTCTATCAGTCTTAGCTCTCCCCTCTCCCGTCTATCTGCCTAAGCTCTCCCCTCTCCCGTCTATCAGTCTTAGCTCTCCCCTCTCCCGTCTATCTGCCTAAGCTCTCCCCTCTCCCGTCTATCAGTCTAAGCTCTCCCCTCTCCCGTCTATCTGTCTAAGCTCTCCCCTCTCCCGTCTATCAGTCTAAGCTCTCCCCTCTCCCGTCTTTCTGTCTAAGCTCTCCCCTCTCCCGTCTATCAGTCTAAGCTCTCCCCTCTCCCGTCTATCAGTCTAAGCTCTCCCCTCTCCCGTCTATCAGTCTAAGCTCTCCCCTCTCCCGTCTATCAGTCTAAGCTCTCCCCTCTCCCGTCTATCAGTCTAAGCTCTCCCCTCTCCCGTCTATCAGTCTAAGCTCTCCCCTCTCCCGTCTATCAGTCTAAGCTCTCCCTTCTCCAGTCTATCTGCCTAGGTTCTCCCCTCTCCCGTCTATCAGTCTAAGCTCTCCCCTCTCCCGTCTTTATGTCTAAGCTCTCCCCTCTCCCGTCTATCTGCCTAAGCTCTCCCCTCTCCCGTCTATCAGTCTAAGCTCTCCCCTCTCCCGTCTATCAGTCTAAGCTCTCCCCTCTCCCGTCTATCAGTCTAGGCCCCCCCCTCTCCCGTCTATCAGTCTAAGCTCTCCCCCTCTCCCGTCTATCTGTCTAAGCTCTCCCCCCTCCCGTCTATCAGTCTAAGCTCTCCCCTCTCCCGTCTATCAGTCTAAGCTCTCCCTCTCCCGTCTATCAGTCTAAGCTCTCCCCTCTCCCGTCTATCAGTCTAAGCTCTCCCCTCTCCCGTCTATCAGTCTAAGCTCTCCCCTCTCCCGTCTATCAGTCTAAGCTCTCCCCTCTCCCGTCTATCAGTCTAAGCTCTCCCCCTCCCGTCTATCAGTCTAAGCTCTCCCCTCTCCCGTCTATCAGTCTAAGCTCTCCCCTCTCCCGTCTATCTGCCTAAGCTCTCCCCTCTCCCGTCTATCAGTCTAAGCTCTCCCCTCTCCCGTCTATCAGTCTAAGCTCTCCCCTCTCCCGTCTATCAGTCTAAGCTCTCCCCTCTCCCGTCTATCAGTCTAAGCTCTCCCTCTCCCGTCTATCTGTCTAAGCTCTCCCCTCTCCCGTCTATCAGTCTAAGCTCTCCCCCCTCCCGTCTATCAGTCTAAGCTCTCCCCCTCTCCCGTCTATCAGTCTAAGCTCTCCCCTCTCCCGTCTATCAGTCTAAGCTCTCCCCCTCTCCCGTCTATCAGTCTAAGCTCTCCCCTCTCCCGTCTATCAGTCTAAGCTCTCCCCTCTCCCGTCTATCAGTCTAAGCTCTCCCCTCTCCCGTCTATCAGTCTAAGCTCTCCCTCTCCTCTCTCCTCTCCCGTCTATCAGTCTAAGCTCTCCCCTCTCCCGTCTATCAGTCTAAGCTCTCCCCCCTCCCGTCTATCAGTCTAAGCTCTCCCCTCTCCCGTCTATCAGTCTAAGCTCTCCCCTCTCCCGTCTATCAGTCTAAGCTCTCCCCCTCTCCCGTCTATCAGTCTAAGCTCTCCCCTCTCCCGTCTATCAGTCTAAGCTCTCCCCCTCCCGTCTATCAGTCTAAGCTCTCCCCTCTCCCGTCTATCAGTCTAAGCTCTCCCCTCTCCCGTCTATCAGTCTAAGCTCTCCCCTCTCCCGTCTATCAGTCTAAGCTCTCCCCCTCTCCCGTCTTTCTGTCTAAGCTCTCCCCCTCCCGTCTGTCTACCCCGTAATGATCTAGCTCCTCTCCAGCGAAAACAGCTTTGGCCACACGGCTGCACATGAATGACACTTTGGTAGATTAGGAACACAGGCGAAATTACTTGATGTTAATGGGTTTCCTTTATTGTCTGACGGCGAGTAAGAGTATAGGGAAAAAGAACGATAATGATGTACTCGCACTGAGTTGTCGAATACAATTTGCTTCCCAGCTTGTCTTGAGTTTCCCTTAGCAATTTCTCTGGACTTCGTATTTATTTTCTTCTATTTCTTTAACTCTCTGCTCTTTCGTGTTCTTTTTCAATTATCTTTTCCTGGCATTTATCTTTTAATCTCTGTCTTTCTTTGAACGTGTATCATCTAAATCCATGCATCTCTCTCCACTTCTTCCCTAGCCTCTTCTCTCCTTTTCCTCCACCCTGCCTAGCCAAGTCAAGGGAACTCCCAGCCTGGCAAGCATTTGTAGATACTTTAATCCGACAGGAGTCCAGCTTCCTCAAGGATTTCCCCTGAGTTGTGAAGCCTTCGATGTTCTCTCTCTCTCTCTAGCTCTTACTCTCTTTCTCTCTCTCTCTCTCTCTCTCTCTCTCTCTCTCTCTCTCTCTCTCTCTCTCTCTCTCTCTCTCTCTCTCTCTCTCTCTCTCTCTCTCTCTCTCTCTCTCTCTCTCTCTCTCGCTCTCTTTCTCACTCTCGCTTCTCTCTCTCTCTCTCTCTCTCTCTCTCTCTCTCTCCCCCTCTCTCTCTCTCGCTCTCTTTCTCACTCTCGCTTCTCTCTCTCTCTCTCGCTCTGTTTTTCTCTATCTCCCCACATTTACCCTTCCTCTGTTATGTCTTTCCTATCTCGCTTATTCATTCTTCCCTCAATCCTTTCACCTTTTCACATGTAAATCTTGGCGTGAGAGTCTTTCGAAGTTCGACACCGTGGAAAATGGACACGGAGAAAGAAAGGAGAGAGAAAAAAGTGAAACAAAAAAAAGGTAGAGAGAGAAAAGGGGAAAACGAAAGAAGGGAAGAAATGAAATAGGAAGAAAATAGTGAGAGATAGTGAGACAAAGAGAGAGAGAGAGAGGAGGGGGGTGGAGGTAGAGAGAGAGAAGAGAGCGACGAGAGAGAGAGAGAGAGAGAGAAAGAGTTGAGAGATGATAGAGAGAGAGAGAGAGACTGATGAGCAGAGAGAGAGTGCACGAGAGAGAGGAGAGAGGAGAGAAGAGAGAGAGAGAGCGAGAGAGAGAGAGAAGAAGAGAGAGAGATGAGAGAGAGAGAGAGCTAAGAGATTTAGAGAGAGAGAGAGAGCATGAGAGAAGAGTAAGAGAGAGAGAGACGTGAGTAGAGAGATGAGAGAGAGAGAGAGACGAGAGGAGAGAGAGGCTAGGGGAGAGAGCAGAGTTGAGTTGTAATCAGTGTCCTTATTATCATTACTACTACTATTATCATCATTACTGCTTCTACTATTACCATTATTATTACTAATCATCACATTTCATTATTGCTTTCCTGTTGCTGTTATCCCATTCCCTTTACCATCTCATTTTCATCATTATCACTCCTCTATTTTTCCTTTTCCTATCTTCACTTCACCCCCTCTCTCTCACCGAAAAGATAGATAGAATGACAGAGATAGATCTAGATAGATGAAAGATAGGGATGAGATAGGAAGATGCCATAGACAAGATCGACTAATGATAGCAGTAGTAAGCGAGTAAGAAGGAGAGGAGAGAGGAGTAGAGAGACATGCGAATTTTTAGATAGTTTGTGAGTAGAGAGAGGAGAGCGAGTAGAACGAGCAAGTATGAGGAGTGGAGGATTGAGTTGAGAGATGATGAGAGGAGGAGAGAGTGAAGAAGGCAGAGTGAAGAGGGAGAAGAGAGAGAGAGACCCTTGAGCATGACGAGAGAGATGCAGATAGGGCCGAATTATGCTTTGCCCGATTACGGTCCGCGAGTTCGCTACTGGATTGCTCTCAGTTCCCGAGGCATATCCGAGGAGACAGGAAACGGAAGGGAAGGAATAGCAGGTAAGGTAAATAAGAATGATAAGTTAATGGTAGAGGAGGGGAGGAGAGGAGGCGTATGAGGCTGGATGAGGTGAGTGGCGAGAGAAGGAAAGCGGTATGTGCAGGAGGTGGGGGAACGGTAAGTAAGGGAGAACTGAGGTTATGAGAGGACGGAGATTGGGGGCGGAATGGCGGTGAAGGGAGGTTCGATCGCGGTCGTTTTCAGGATCATGAGCGGTACAGCGGGTACACTGCTAGCTCAAATGCCTTCGGCGGCTCAGGTTGGTAGTCTTGAGCAAAGTCTCATCTCCCCCAACACCTGCACTCATTAATTATGGAGACTTGAGCCATTACCGGCGAGGAGCTAATGTTGTGAGACCCACCGCGACCCGCCGACGTCCGGGTGTGCGTGTGGCTCCTCGGCTGTTTCTTCTGTCTGTCTCGCTCTCTCTCTCTCTCACAACAAAGACATTCCCTCTCTCTCTTTTCTCTCCCTTGTCTTTCTGTCTGTCTGTTTGTCTGTCTGTCTGTCTCTCTCTCTCACTCCCTCTCACTCTTCTCTCTCCCTGTGTCTCACTGTCTATCTGTTTGTCTGTCTGTCTGTCTCTCTCTCTCTCTCACACCCTCTCCCTCTTCTCTCTCTCACAACCTCTCCCTCTTCTCTCTCCCTGTGTCTATCTGTCTGTCTGTTTGTCTCTCTCTCTCTCTCTCTCTCTCTCTCTCTCTCTCTCTCTCTCTCTCTCTCTCTCTCTCTCTCTCTCTCTCTCTCTCTCTCTCTCTCTCTTACTCTCTCCCTCCCTCCCTTTCCCTCTCTTTCTTGCTTTCTCTCTCTTTCCCCACATTACCCTTCCTCTGTTATGTCTTTCCTATCTCGCTTATTCATTCTTCCCTCAATCCTTTCACCTTTTCACATGTAAATCTTGGCGTGAGAGTCTTTCGAAGTTCGACACCGTGGAAAATGGACACGGAGAAAGAAAGGAGAGAGAAAAAAGGTGAAACAAAAAAAGGTAGAGAGAGAAAAGGGGAAAACGAAAGAAGGGAAGAAATGAAATAGGAAGAAAATAGTGAGAGATAGTGAGACAAAGAGAGAGAGAGAGAGGAGGGGGGTGGAGGTAGAGAGAGAGAGAGAGAGCGAGAGAGAGAGAGAGAAAGAGAGAGAGAAAGAGAGAGAGAGAGAGAGAGAGAGAGAGAGAGAGAGAGAGAGAGAGAGAGAGAGAGAGAGAGGAGAGAGAGAGAGAGGAGAGAGAGAGGAGAGTGAGAGGAGAGAGAGAGAAAGAGAGAGAGGAGAGAGAGAGAGAGGAGAGAGAGAGGAGAGTGAGAGGAGAGAGAGAGAGAGAGAGAGAGAGAGAGAGAGAGAGAGAGAGAGAGAGAGAGAGAGAGAGAGAGAGAGAGAGAGAGAGAGAGAGAGGGAGAGAGAGAGAGTTGAGTTGATAATCAGTGTCCTTATTATCATACTACTACTATTATCATCATTACTGCTTCTACTATTACCATTATTATTATAATCATCAACATTATCATTATTGCTATTCCTGTTGCTGTTATCACCATCTTCACCATCATCATTTTCATCATTATTCACTCCCTCTATTTTTCCCTTTTCCTTCTTCATCCCACTCTCCAATCACCAGAAAAGTGATAGATAGATAGATAGAATGACAGATGGATAGATAGATAGATAGATATAAAGATAGATAGATAGAGATAGATAGATAGATAGATAGATAGATAGATAGATAGATAGAGAGAGAGAGAGAGAGAGAGAGAGAAAGAGAGAGAGAGAAAGAGAGAGAGAGAGAGAGAGAGAGAAAGAGAGAGAGAGAGAAAGAGAGAGCGAGAGAGAACGAGAGAGAGAGAGAGAGAGAGAGAGAGAGAGAGAGAGAGAGAGAGAGAGAGAGAGAGAGAGAGAGAGAGAGAGAGAGAGAGAGAGAGAGAGAGAGAGAGAGAGAGAGAGAGAGAGAGAGAGAGAGAGAGAGAGAGAGAGAGAAGGGCCGTATGCTTTGCGCGATTACTGGTCACGCGAGGTCGCTACTAGGATATGCTCTCAGTCCCGAGGGCATATCCGAGGAGAAAGGAAACAGAGAAGGGAAGGAAATAGACAGAGAAAGATAAATAAGAATGAGGATAGTAAGGTAGAGGAGGGGAGGAGAGGTAAGGCGAGATGAGGTGAGATGAGGTGAGGTGAAGGAGAGTAGGAAAGCGGTATGTGGCAGGAGGTGGGGGGAAGAGGTAAGTAAGGGAGACACTGACGGTTATGAGAGGAGAGGAGAGGGGGGGGGGGGCGAGTGAGGGGAGAGGTCGTCGCGTGTCGTTTTCAGGATCATGAGCGGTACAGCGGTACACGTAGCATCAATATCCCTTCGGCTGGCTCTCAGGTTGGCTAGTCTTGAGCAAAGGTCAGTTATATTTTGCAATGCTATAGGATAAAGGTAACAGCAATCATGATAATATTGGTGATGAAATAAAAAATAATAATATTGGTCATGATGGAAACTATGCTGCTGCTACATTTGATGAGGCTAATAGGATAGGATATAGGATAAGAATGATAATTATAATGATGATAATAATGATAGTGATAATGATAATAATTATAACAACGACAGTAATAACACTGCTAATAACAATAGTAATAATGATGATAATGATGATGGTAAAAAAAATATAATGATGATAATCAGAGACGATGATGATGACAATAAAGATGGCTATGGTGGTAAAGATAAAGACAATGACAATAACAATGATGATGATAACAAAAATAACAATGATCGCACAAATTAAACATTTTTTTTTCTACCTTAACAATTTCCATAATTGCTTTCTCCTCTTACGGTTGTCTCTTTTCTTTACCCTTTCCCTTCTTCTTTCTTTCTTTTTATATTTTTATTCCTCTTCCGATCCCTTCCTCCCCTTCTCCCTCCCTCCTTCCTTCCTTCCTCCCTTCTTCCCCTCTCTTCTTCTTTCTTTCTATTGTTCTCTCGTATCTTATTCTCTTTTCTTAAAAATCCTCATTCACTTGTTTCATTTTATTTATGTTGCCCTTTCACCCTTTTCCTTCTATCTTTGTCTTCCTTTTCCAAATTTCTCCTCTTCCCTTACCCTCTCTCTCTCCCTCTTTGCAACG
>NW_028234408.1:22229368-22231868 GCF_977035675.1 Penaeus japonicus
AGTAGTGGAGGGAGAGAGGAGGAGAGAAGGGGAGTGGGTAGGAGTGGAAGGGGGGAGAAGGAGTGGAGGGAAGTAAAGGGAGGAGTAGGAAGGAAAGTGGAGGAGAAAGAGGGAAGGGAAGAGGAGGAGGAGGGTAAGGGGCGGAGGAGGAGGAGTAGGGGAAACGGTGGAAGAGGAGGGATGGGATGGAAGGAAAAGAATGATGGAAGATAAAGGGAGGAGGAGAGGAGTGGAGGGAGTAGGAGGGAAAGGCGAGCGGAGGGAGGAGGGGGGGGGGGAGAGGGATTGGAGAGACAAAGAGAAAGAAAGGAGATAATAAAAAAGAAATGGAACAATAACTGTACTATCAGCTAAGATATATAACTCGAGCAAAAATGAAAGTAGAAAAAAAAAATCAACAGTAGCAATAACAGCAATGATGATAATAATAGTAATAATAACAATAACAGCAATGATAATAACTATAGTAATACTAACAATAACAGCAAGGCTAAAAATAACGACAGATTACAGCAACAGTGATAAAAATGAGAAAATGAAAATCGACAATTCGCAATTGCCAAACAGCCAACCGTGATATCCAGCGAAAAGATTTCTCTGGTGCACGCGCTATGTTGGTCCCAGTGTCTTCGAAGAGGTCCATCGATTAGCATAATGGCTTTCTACTTTAATGATAAGTGCACCGTTATTTACATACATATTTCATAAATCGCGCTGACGTACTTGTAAGAAAGGGATATATCGGGCACTCCCACCTCCTCAGCCCCCTTTACCTCCTCCTCCTCCACTCTCCTCCCTCCCTTTTCCTATCCCTCCCCTCTCACCCCTGCTTCCTGTCGCTCTCCCCTTCTCCTTTCTCCTTCCCCCTTCCCTCTTCCCTCTCCTCTCTCCCCACCTCCCACACCCTGCGGCACTAATACGAGGGCACGTGAGCGAATAGGATAATTAGTTTTCATGTACTTATGGGATTTGGGGATTCGCGAGGGAGTGTGGTGGACACACTAACGCATAAGCGCACGGATGCACACACACACACACACACACGCACGCACGCTCACACACACACACACACACACACACACACACACACACACAAACACACACGCACGCACACACACACACAAACACACGCACGCACGCACGCACACCTTTCCCTTTTGCTTCATTATAAGCCATTGTATATCAACCATTCTTGCTCCATAATGTAATATTTCTCGACTCAAAGGAGGATTAGGTACCTTAATGACTTAGAAGATGCTTTCCCTTTCAAGCTCAGCTCAAGCTTTTCGGTCTTGCAAGGAAGCGTGGCTCTTTTTACTCCGCACACTCACAAAGCTCTTTCCTGCTAATGAAATTTGCAACACCATGTCCAGTCACCAGCGGAATTCTGTCCTTTTTTACTCTTTCTCTCTCCTCAATCGTTTTATCATTACCGTTACTAACATTATTATCACTGTTATTATCATAATCATTATCATTATCTTTATCCTAACTATCGCCATTATTACTATTAGTTTTATCATCATCATCATTACTATCATTATTATTATTACTGTTTATGTTATCATTTTTATTATCCTTATTACTCATATCATCAATGTCATCATTATCTATATAACATCATAATCATTATCACCATCATTATGATTACCCTCATTATCATTGTTATTATCATTATGATTATTATTATGACTGTCATTATTGTTACTATCACTATTATCATTATCTGTATTTACACCATTACAATTCTTGTAATTGCTTCAATTTTCATAAGAATGATAAGTGTAACGATAATGATAAGGATATCAGTGAGAATTAAAATGATGATGATAATGATAGTAATGATATCAATAATCATAATAATGATAATTATGATAATAATGAGGACGATAATTTTCATACTGATAATGATTATAATGATAATGTTAATGAAAATGAAAATGATTATGATAATATTGATGAAAATGATAATAATGATGATGATGATGATAATAATGATAATAATGATAATAATAATAATGATAATAATGATAATAATAATAATAATGATAATGATAATAATGAATGATAATAATCATAACAAAATGATAGAAAAATGATAACCCTTCCCTTTTCTCTCCTTCTCTCCACCTACCAATGTATTCCACTCTCCAACTCATCTCCCTCCTCACCCTTCCCTCTCTAATCCACTCTTCCCTGATTCCTCCCCTCTCTTCTTCTTCCCCCTTCTTCATTTAGCCTACTTCTCACCCGTTCCGCCGCCATGCTTGTCCCTTCTCTCCCCTCTCTCTCTCCCCTCTCTCCCCTCTCTCCCCTCTCTCCCCTGGGGCCTTTCTCGTCCCGTGGCCACTTGTTCAACTGGACGCTGCTTCTCCCACGGGGTTTGGAATTTCCTCGTGTCTCTCTCTTCCCCCTTTCTCTTTCTTTCTTTCTTTCTTTTTATCTATTTTTTTTTTCGTTGATATTTTTCTGTCATTTTTTTTTTTGTTTTTTTTTCCAT
>NW_028234408.1:22264368-22266868 GCF_977035675.1 Penaeus japonicus
ATCACCTATTTCCTCCGTGATCTCCCTCCTTGTCTTTCCTCCTGTGTTAATCCATACTCATAAAGTTGCCTCTCCTTATCAAATGATCCTCTGCGCGCATTTGATGCAGAATTAACTAGAATTTCTTTCAGATCAGGCATTATCTTTTATCTTGATTTACACTAGACTTGAATGCTTGATATCAGACTATGAAACACCTACAACGTAACACTGATCGTGTTACGATTAACAATACGCGAAAGCATAACACGCCATTCACAGTCTGTTGCTGAAGTCGCGGAGACTGGCAGTGACAAATTCGCACTGAAAAAATGCCGGTGACACTCAAGCCTTCAGGGAGCTTACTCAGGTCAAAGTTAGGTAGTCCCTTTCAGTTTATTATTCTCTAGAGAAGAAAGTTTCCTCCCGCATACATATCTGAGGTCTAACTTTTCTCCCGACTAGATTCTCTAACTCCGTCAGAATGAGGGTAATTATAACATGGTGATGAGAGTAAGGAGCATATGGCTAATGACAATAACGATAACATTAATGTTTGTACTCGTAGGAAAACAGTAATATTCATGTTACAATAATAACTGTTATTAGGATAAGGATATTGATGACAGTGATAACGATGAGGATGATTAGAACGAACATAAGGATATAAATTTAAAAAATAATGATGATAAAATATACGATGACGTTAATGAATATAAAATTGATAATGACGAAAATGAAAACGGTAATAATTGTAATCACGATGTACTGATTTTGATTATGTTAATTAATAATGGTGTAACTACTACCACTACCACTGAAACAGCGATTGCAATTATAATAACAAATAGAAACAGTGCTCATTAAAAAAGACAAGTCAACAACTTTAAGCAGCTCTATTTCAATACAAATCTAAAATGATTTTTGAACGCTTTTCTCATAAAAGCAAAGTTGATTTAATATAATTTTCGTACGAATGGCAGGCGAGTCGTGTTTATAAACTCGGAATGTCGGGGGTTTGGGTAAAGCTGAAGAAAAGATTCTTATCTATACAAGGCTGTTTAAGTAGGAAATTGAAAAAAGTCTGCGGGGTACCACTCCACATTTAACTTACTTTTTGTTGGTTTAGGTATTTAACAGTAAGACATGATTTTTTGTGGTTATACTCTGAATATACTATTGTTTCTGAATAGTAATGCATAGCTGAATTTTATTTTTTTGTACTTATCTATTCATTTTTAAGGAAGTCTTCAAAGAAAGTAATTACATCTGTAGAAAAAAGTCCTCACATGACGGAAATATAAATAAAGCTTCATTCACTTTAAAACGCTTTGCGATATGTATATATATATATATATATATATATATACATATATACATATATATATATATATATATATATATATATATACATACACACACACACACACACACACACATATGCATATACATATACATATACACATATACATATATATTATATATATATGTATATATGTATATATTAATATATATATATATATATATATATATATATATATATATATATATATATATATATATATATATATATATATATGCATATCGATAGATAGATAGATATATGCTTTAGATAAAAGTTATACTGAGGAGGGATAAAGTCATTACATAATAACTAATGTATCCTTCTGTTTCGTCACAGTAATAATTATTCGATTTTTCAATTTAAGAGAGAGAAAGTGAGAAAGTGTGTGTGTGTGTGAGGGAGAGAGAGAGAGAAAGAGAGAGAGAGAGAGAGAGAGAGAGAGAGAGAGAGAGAGAGAGAGAGAGAGAGAGCATCATCGGACCACTCTCCTGTCTTCCATCATCAAGGCCAGGCTCATCCGACAGTCACGCTGAGCCAAAGTACCTGTTTCTCCAGCACAGGTGCGATGTTGCAAGACACTGCGTCATTTAGAAGGTCCACAACTTCAAACTCCTCACTTCGTTGCACTATGACTACAGTCTGCAATTTTGTCATCGCATGCTTCGATATCTTTTCAAGGCAGAAGCCATCACTATCAACGTCAACTCCAACGCCCTTCGTCAGAGCGGAAGAGCGCCTCCACTCCTTTCTACCCTGATACGCACGACGGTGGAATCATGTTGTGCAACATGCGATACTCCATAAGATCATTAGAGCAATCATTAATTTTAATGTATTTTTAGCCGAACTTATCCTTTCAATATATATTTCTTACTTGTGCTGGATTTCACTTTATATATACTTTGATTTTAGCCTCTCCCGTTGTATTTAATACTTGATAAGAAACATGTGCATATCTACATTTATAACCATGAAATGTGTTCAGAGAGAGAGAATATAAGAGAGAGAGAGAGAGAGAGAGAGAGAGAGAGAGAGAGAGAGAGAGAGAGAGAGAGAGAGAGAGAGAGAGAGAGAGAGAGAGAGAGAGAGAGAGAGAGAGAGAGAGAGAGAGAGAGAGAGAGAGAGACGGAAAAACTATAAAGGTAAAAATATAATAAAATAGGAGAGGAATTTAAC
>NW_028234408.1:22281049-22283549 GCF_977035675.1 Penaeus japonicus
GCGGGGTCACCGCCCCCTCCATCCGTCCCCCTTATCCACTTACTCCTGCGCACATATTCTCCTAAAAACTTGCCACATCGAACCCTTTTTAAACGCCTTCCTTAAGTTCTCGTTGTGATTATTTATGTACCAAGAAAACAGAAGAAAGAAAAAGAGATGAAGAGAGAATGGAGAAAGAAGAGGGAGGAAGAAGAAGAAGAATAAAGAAGGAACGAGAAAATGGATATCTCTTACCTTTCACGACTATAAGTAAGAGTTACTACTTACTTGCGTGCCTTACATACTCCCCCCAAAAAAATTTGAGCTCAAATTCCCCTTGGGATATCCCTTCCTTCCTGCACACATGTACTTCTCGTACCCTAGCCTTCAGCTCCAAATATTTAGGACTATTACTAAAGGAGTTTATCTTATGTATACCACAACGCGTCAGCGACTTTGATTCTATTATCTGCTGTCTTCCCTCACCCAGCCCCATCTGCTCTTTTTCTTCTCTATCTCCTCTCTCTCTCTCTCTCTCTCTCTCTCTTATCTAACTATCTCTCTCTCCTCTCCCTCCCCTTCCTTCCCCTCCCTCTCTCTCTCCCTTCCGTCCCCATCTTCTCTTGCTCTCTGTCTTCATGCGCTCTCTTCTCTCTCTCTTCTCTTTCTCTCCTCTCATGAAAAAAAATCAAAATTACAGACAAATAAGCCCCTAATCTGAATTATTCAATGGAGAAAACAAGACAAAAAAAAAAAAAAAAAAAAATCTCAAAGGCCCCGAACAGGGCACAGGGAAAAATCCGTGTCGGTCACCCCGCTACACGAACCCTCCGACGGCCTCCGCATGCACCGCTTGCTGCAGACAACATGGCATACACTTTCCGGCGTGAGAGGTGATTGGCGAATCTGGGTTAAAGTATATGAGAACACTCTCGGCTGTTTTCAGAGCCGGGTGGAGATCTAGGCAGCATGGCACGTTCATGTAAATGGAAAGTTATTTTTTCCGATATCCTTTCGAACTAGTTTCTCCCGGATTTAACAGAGAGTAATGCTTCTCTTTCTCTCTCTCTCTGTCTGTCTGTCTGTCTGTCTCTGTCTCTCTCTCTCTCTCTCTCTCTCTCTCTCTCTCTCTCTCTCTCTCTCTCTCTCTCTCTCTCTCTCTCTCTCTCTCTCTCTATATATATATATATATATATATATATATATATATATATCTGTCTCCCGGAAGGAATGCACTAGATAAGAGAAATTTTGGATTATTGTGATAAATCGATGAAAGCATGTATGTATGTTTATATACACGCACACATACGTACATACATACATACATACGTATATATATACATATATATACATACATATATTATATATATATATATATATATATATTAAATAAATATTATATATTCATTACATACATATAATTATATTCTATATCCATTATACCTATATATATATATATATATATATATATATATTATATATTTTATATATATAATATTTATATATAAATTCTATATATCTACATATGTATATATATAATAATTATATTATATATATATATACTATATATATTTCTATATATATCTGCAAATCACTTATATATAATATTTAATATATATCTTTATCTATATATATATTTATATTTATCTCTACAACCTACATTACATGCATTTATACATATATCTATATATATATATATATATTTAAATATTTAAATATATGTATATATATATATATTATATTCTATAAAGATCACTATATCTATAAATATTATAATCTATCCACCAAATCTGTGTATATCTATTATCTTACGCTCGATATAGATCTATACATATACATATACATATATATATATATATCACAAAAAATTAGCTATATATATATTCTATTTACGTTTTAATCAATGTTATATACCTATCGATAAACTACAACTCCCTAAGTACAGATGGTTTATATCTATCAACTATATATATCGCTACAATAACACATCCAACTCCATCATACATATATCCATTTACATATAGTATTACTACTAATATATTATACTATCTATATCTATAACATATAACACAACTCTACAACCCACCCCCCCACCACACACACACAACCCACACACACCCACCCACCCCCACCCACACCCCACCAAACACCCAATACACCCACCACACACAACACCCCCACACACCACCCACCCCCACCACCCACACTATAAACAAACCAAAAACAAAAAAAATTTTGAGATGATTTTGTGATTGTTTTTGTGTGATGTTTGTTAGTTTTTTGTTATATTGATATATATTCTTAGTGGTTAATATATTACAAAACCGCGGAGGAAAAAGGGTTTAAAAAGATTTGATGGGGTGTTCCCCGCGGGGAGATATAGGGGGATAGCATGGAGTGTGGGATAGTTCATTCGGCAGATAGATATGGGTAGGAAGAACAACCTGAATGACAGTTTTTTTCTTCTCATAATAATTGAATAAAATAACTAGACGATCAAGATACTATTAGTACCATT
>NW_028234408.1:22333549-22336071 GCF_977035675.1 Penaeus japonicus
GATTCTGACAGGTGGTTTTCCCCTTTTTTCTCATTCTTTCTCTGGTTTCTTCCTCCTGTCTTTGCCTCGTTTCCCTTTCTCAGTCTCTCCTCTCCCTCATCCCTTTTTCTTTTTCTCTCCTCTTTCTCTTTCTCCCAATCTACCCTCTCTTTCTCTCCCTTTTCTCCCTCTCTTTCTTCCACCCTTCCATCCTCCTCCGCCTCTCTCTGTCGATCCGTGACCTCTCTCCCTCCTCCTCCCCTCTCTCTCTCTTTCACTCTTACCCTCCTTCCCCTCTCTCCCTCCTCCTCCCCTCTCTCTCTCTTTCACTCTTACCCTCCTTCCCCTCTCTCAGTCTCCCCCTCTCTCTATCTCTCCCTTTTTCTTCCTATCTCTCTTCTACTCTACCACCCTCCCTCACCTCTCTCTCTCTCTCTCTCTCTCTCTCTCTCTCTCTCTCTCTCTCTCTCTCTCTCTCTCTCTCTCTCTCTCTCTCTCTCTCTCTCTCCTTCTCCTCTCTCATTTTCATCCTCCCTCCCTTCTCCCCCTCTCTCGGCCTCCCTCCCGTCCTCTCTCTCTCATCCCCCGCACCCTCCTTCCTCCTCTCTCGCTCTCGCTCTCTCATTAGCACATTCATCATTTCCAACGGGCAGAAGTATTTGGCAATGTACATATCTCCGAACCACGGCGGGAATGAAGAGTTAATCTAATTCTCTCCTTCCCTGCACTAACCACTATAGCAAATTGGTTTGACTTCCTTACCTTTAGGTTTCTATTTCTAACCACATCATCTGCATTCAATGCAATCAGGGAGGGAAAGTAATATGTGTATTGGAAGAGAGAGAGATAGAGATAGATAGATAGATAGATAGATAGATAGACAGATAGAGAGAGAGAGAGAGAGAGAGAGAGAGAGAGAGAGAGAGAGAGAGAGAGAGAGAGAGAGAGAGAGAGAGAGAGAGAGAGAGAGAGAGAGAGAGAGAGAGAGGAGGGGGGGGGGGAGTAAAAAGTGAACTAACTCCTATAAATAATGAAAACAAGTGAAGAACTTTGTTTCTTTTCCTATGAATTTCATAATTTTTGCAATATCTCTTTCCCGTAATCATTTATCAAGCTCTCTTTATCTAACGAAACGTTGACCAGATATTTAGCGAGTGTTGCACTATGCTCGGCCTACCTAGTCAGCTGGGTGATACTGGATGAAGGGCCATTAAATAAATTCAAATACTCGCTTTAAATGAAGTAACACAGGCATTTGGTCAGAGCCATGATATTACTTCAGGTTTCCGTGAATTCTGAGTTACACGAAGTGAGTCTTGAGTCTTGTATTACATTAAACATTAAGGTGAAACAAGTTCAGAATAAAACCTGAATTATTTAAGATATCCAGTAATAAACCCAAAGCGAAGAACAAAAAGAAAATAATATGAATTCCAACATATATCATGAACAGCGTCTTTGCTATAAGTTGGTGACGTGTATACATACACACACACACACACACACACACACACACACACATATATATATATATACATATATATACATACATATATATATATATATATATATATATATATATATATATATTTAGGGGTGTTGGCAGGATAACCCCATCGTTGGCATCAGGAATGGCATCCAGCCGAAAAGCCCCGCTGATTCATAATGCAGATTATTGAAGGAAGAATCCTACTGGATCAGTCGGGACCCAAGATAAAAAAGGCCACCACTGCCACTGACTGCCGGTAGGGTACTAGCGGAAACGATGCGACTGCTGGCTGGCACCCGAAGAAGTAGGAGAGGAGTTCGGCAAAGGCTCGGGAGAGTCGGCTGAGAAGGGAGGAAGGGTGGGAAGATCAGGGATTCCGGGAAAAAGAGAGGGAGACCAACAAAATCGAGGATGGACAACATCAAGGGAGACGCAAGAGAAGTGGGTTTGGGGGAAAAGGATACTACAGACAGGGGAAAGTGGAGGCAGATAATCCGCTGTGGTGACCCCACACGAAGTGGGAGCAGCCGAAAGAATATATATATATATATATATATATATATATATATATATATTTATTTAACTGTTTACATATGATAATATATTTAATATATAATTATATATATATATATATACATATATAATATATTCATAAATATATAAATATATATATTTATATATAAAAAAGTATTATTTATTATATATATATAAATATCATATATATATATTATAATATATTTATACAATATAAATTTATGTATTATATATATATTTATATATATATATATCTATATTATATATATATATATATTATATATTATGTATACACAACACACACACACACTCACATACACACACACAACACCACACACACACACACACACACACACACAAACACACCACACAATATATATATATATATGTATATATATTTATATATATATATATATTATATATATACACTCACACACAAACCACAACACACACACACACACACACACACACAACACACACACACACACCACCATATATATATATATATATATATTATATA
>NW_028234408.1:22336171-22338671 GCF_977035675.1 Penaeus japonicus
AGAGAGATGAGAGAGAGAGACGAGAGAGAAGAGGAAGAGAGAGAATCAAAGAAAAGAGAGAGAGAGAGAGATGAATAGATAGATAGACATATGTAAACATAAAAACACCTATACATATACATATATATGTGTGAGTATGTTTATGCGTGTGGGTCTATACATAACAGTTTCATGCGCCAATTTATTCATGCATGTATACGTGTACATATTCGAAAATGAAAATGGAAAAGCACAGAAACAGAGGAAAACAGCAATGGCGAGGCTGGACCACCACATAGATGGTCGTACATAAAACAAGGCAGGATGCAGGAAGAGCGAGATACAGGTACGAGCCATAACTGCATTAGTGTTCCTGGTCCACTTTCTGTCAGGTGCCTGTGCATGTGTGCGGGTGTGTGTGAGTTAGTTTGTGTGTGTGTGTGAATAACGGTATGCTTGGGTAGATATGTCGGTGCAGGAAAGGTGTGAGGAGTGTTTGTGATTTTTTTATATGCGTTTTTATATCATGTGTATTATTTACGCGTCTCTCTCTGTCTCTATCTATCTATCTATCTCGCTCTCTCTCCTTCCCTTCTTCCCTCTCTCTCTCTCTTTCTATCACTCTCTCCCTCTCTCTGTTTCTTTCTTTCTCTTCCTCCCCCTCTCTCCCCCCCCCCCCTCTCTCTCTCTCTCTCTCTCTCTCTCTCTCTCTCTCTCTCTCTCTCTCTCTCTCTCTCTTATTCATCATGTTGGCTCACTGATAAGTAAATCTTACTTATTCATTCATATAGATGTTGATTTCTCTCTCTCTCTCTCTCTCTCTCTCTCTCTCTTTTTTTCATCCTTGTAGGCTACATGATTCATTCATTTAGTTGTTGATTCTCTCTCTCTCTCCTCTATCTATCTACTCTCTCTCTCTCTCTCTCTCTCTCTCTCTCTCTCTCTCTCTCTCTCTCTCTCTCTCTCTCTCTCTCTCTTTCTCTCCCTCTGTCTCTCTCTCACTTCCTCTCCCTCTATCTGTCACTTTTTCCATTGCCGTTCTTTCCAGAGGCGGTAATACGCCTGGCGACTCGGACACTTAAAGGTTCATTTCTCAGCTTTCCTGTCCCATCTCCGAAACCGAATTGTTATCGACTGTTACCATCGAAGGAGCGAGGTGGTGGGAGGGGTGTGATTGGGGGGAGGGGAGGAGGAGGAAGTGTGTGTGTGGGTATGGGAGGATGGGGGTGGGTCGTGGCTCTGGGCGTGGGACGGGGCTGGTAGCGAAGGGTGGGTGTGGGGGTGGGTTATATGGATGAGGGGGGTGTAGGAGGGAGATGAGTGTTCGGGGGAGATGAGAGGGGAAGAGGGTGGGTAAGGGGTAGATAGGAGGAGGGAGAGGGAGAGGGGAATTGTAGGGTTGTTGAGAGGTTGGATAAGGGAGTACGGGTGGGAGGGGATGGAGAAGGATAGAGGAGGAAAGTGGGTGAGGGGTGAGGGGGAAGGGAGAAGGGGTAGGATGATAGGAGGAAGAAGAGGGAGACGGGTAGGGGAACGTGAGAGAGTTGGGCGGTAGGATAGGGAAGACGGGGTAAGGGTAGGTAGGGAAAGCGGGGTTAAGGGAGAGAGGTTAGGAGTAGGAGTGATATGAGTGGAACGTAAGGGGGTTAAAGAATGGGAAAAGAGAAAGGGGTTATGGAATGGGAGAAGAGAAAGGGTTTAGGGAACGGGAGAAGGGAAAGGGTATGGAAAAAAGGGAAGAGTGAAAGGGAGAGGGGCAAGAGAAGGAGGAAAAGGGAAAGGTGTAAGGGAGAAGGGAAAGGGGCAAGAGATAAGGGAAAAGGGAGAAAGGAAAGAGGTAAGGGATAAGGGAAAAGTAGAAGGTAAGGGTAAGGGTGAAGGAAAAGGGAGGAGGGAAAGGAGTAAAGGGGATGGGAGAAGGGAAAGGGGTGAGCGATAAGGGAGAAGGGAAAGGAAGAAGGAAAAGGGAAAGGGATAAGGGAAAAGGAGAAGGGAAAGGGGTAAGGGAGAAGGGAGAAGGAAAAAGGAGGAGGGAAAGGAGTAAAGGGGATGGGAGAAGGGAAAGGGGTGAGCGATAAGGGAGAAGGGAAAGGAAGAAGGAAAAGGGAGAAGGGAAAGGGAAAAGGGAAAAGGAGAAGGGAAAGGGGTAAGGGATAAAGGAGAAGGGAATGTGGTAAGGGAGAAGGGAAGGGGAGAAGGGAAAGGGAGAAGGGTAAGGCAGAAAGGAGAAGGAAAAGGGAGAAAGAAAAGGGAGAAGGGAAAGGGGTAAGAGAAGGTAAGAAGGGAAAGGGAAAGGGAGAAGAGTAAGGGAGAAGGGAAAGGGGTAAGGGAGAAGGGAAAGGGAGTAGGAAAAGGGAGAAGGGAAAGGGGTAAGAGAAGGTGAGAAGGGAAAGGGGTAAGGAAAAGAGAGAAGGGAAAGGGAAAAGAAAAAGGGAAAGGGGTAAGAGAAGGTGAGAAGGAAAAGGGGTAAGGAGAAGGGAGAAGAGAAACTGATAGGGGAAAGTAAGAAGGGAAATAAAGA
>NW_028234408.1:22346171-22348671 GCF_977035675.1 Penaeus japonicus
GAACCACAATCTGGATGAATGAACGACAAGAAGTCGAAAACGTAGGAGAACGGAAAGAGGCAAGAAGGGATGAAGAGAGACGAAAGATAGAGAGAAAGGGCGCAGGTGAGCGAGCCATATCGACGGCGTGATGGAAAGTAATGTAAGCGAGAACTGAAATCCAGACTGCACTAATGGAGAGAGCGAGGGAGTGAAAGGGAGAGAGTGAGAGAGGGGATAGAGGAGAGGTGTGAGAGAGGAGAAGAGAAGAGATCGATAGAGGAGAGGAGGAGAGGAGAAGAGAAGAGCGGGAGATGAGGAGAGAGAGAGAGAAAGCGGAGAGAGAGAGAGAGAGAGAGAGAGAGATGGGAGAGAGAGCGAAGTGTGTGTGTTGTGAGATCGGAGAGAGAGATGAGACAGAGAGAGAGAGTGAGAAAGAGGATGAGAGAGAGGGAGAGAGAGAGAGAGAGAGAGAGAGAGAGAGAGAGAGAGAGAGAGAGAGAGAGAATGAGATGGGGGTAGTGGGTGGGGTATGGGTAGGATTGATCAATACTAAGATAAAATAACACAGAGATAGCAATGTGTATAAATATTTTGATGAAAAAAAGTTTATAGATAGACAGACTAATCGATACAGGTAGAGAAAGAGAGAGCGAGAGAGACAGAGAGAGAGAGAGAGAATAAGAGAGGGATATATATATATATATATATATATATATATATATATATATATATATATATATATATTTAGATAGATAGATATATGGATAGGTAGATATAGATATATTAATAACTATCAGGGGAGATATCTAGAAAGCTTGACAAACAGTCAGAAACATAGTTGCAGATAGAAAAGGAGTGGGAGTTTGAGTGAGAGATAGTAGTGAAAAGAGAAAGAGACACACGGACAGAGAGGGAGAGGGAGACAAAGAGCGAGAGAGAGAGAGAGAGAGAGAGAGAGAGAGAGAGAGAGAGAGAGAGAGAGAGAGAGAGAGAGAGAGAGAGAGAGAGAGAGAGACAGAGAGAGAGAGGTGAGAGAGAGGTAAGAGACGAGAGAAAGAGACGGTAAAAAAGGAGAGAGAGAGAGAGAGAGAGAAGAGAGAGAGAGAGAGACGAGAAGAGAGAGTTTTAGGAAGAAGAGAGAGAGGAGAGAGAGAGAGTTGGGAGAGAGAGAGATGAGAGAGATGAGAGAGAGAGACGAGAGAGATGAGAGAGAGATGAGAGAGAAGAGAGACGCGAGGGTAATAAGAGAGAGGAGAGAAAGAAGAGAGAGAGAGAGAAGAGAGGGAGAGACGAGAGGTGCGTTAGGTGATGAATGAAGAGAGAGAGAGAAGGAGAGAGGCGGAAGAAGAGAGCGGAGGGTAAAAGGTGAAGAGAGAGAAGAGAGAGGTAAGAGGAGAGAGAGAGGAGAGAGAAGGAGAAATGAGACGTAAAAGGAGAGGACGTAAAAGGAGAGAGAGAGAGAGAGAGAAGGAGAGATGAGAGAGAGAGAATGACGAGGATGACGGTAAAAGGATGAGAGGAAAGAGGATCTGAACGAGATGAGACGTAGAGACGGAGATGTTGAGAGAGAGAGAGAGAGAGAGGAGAGAGAAGAGAGAGAGAAAGAGAAAGAGAGAGAGAGAGACGGTAAAAGGAGAGAGCGCGAGAAGAGGAGGAGAGAGAGAGAATGCCAGAGAGAGAGCGAGAGAGGGAGAGAGAGAGAGAGAGAGGAGAGAGAGGGGTTAAAAGGGAGAGAGAGAAAGAGACGAAAAAGATAGAGAGAGAGAGAGAGAGAGAGAGAGAGAAAGAGGCGGTAAAAGAGAGAGAAAGAGAGAGACGAGAGACGAGGAGAGAGGAGGAGAGGAGAGGAGAGCGAGAGAGGACGCATGGAGAGAGAAGAGAGAGGCGGAGGAGAGAGAGAGATGTGAGGAGGAGAGAGAGGGAGGCCGGTAAAAGGAGAGAGAGAAAGAGAGAGATGTAGAGAGAAGAGAGAGAGAGAGAGAGAGAGGAGAGGAGAGAACGAGGGACGGTAAAAGGAGAGAGCGGAGATGACGAGGGAGAGAGTGGAGAGAGACGGAGCAGGAGGAGATGAGAGAGAAAGCAAGAGGACGGAGAGATGAGAGAGAGAGAGAGAGAGAGAGAGAGAGAGAGAGAGAGAGAGAGAGAGAGAGAGAGAGAGAGAGAGAGAAGGGAGGGGTAGCTAGTAGGTGAGAGAGAGAGAGGTGTGTGAAGCACCAACAGGTAGGTTGGAGCCGCGGATCAATACTGTTGTAGCCGGCGGGTCCTGGAAGGGGGGAGGGAAGGTGGGAGGGGCGAGGGCGTCACCCCTACGAAGGAGGGTGTGGCAGGGTAGGGCGCCGTCCCCTAGATGGGCGCGGTGGGGAGAGAGAGCGAGCGAGAGGCATCCCCTAGCGAGAGCGGTTGGAAGAAGAGAAAGCGAAGTTTGAATTCCCCGCGGGTGGAGGAGGCGTGGGGAGGAGAGCAGCTCCACTCGGTGGGCGTGGCCAAGGGAAGTGGGTGGGGATGGTGTCAGAAGGTG
>NW_028234408.1:22366171-22368671 GCF_977035675.1 Penaeus japonicus
ATCATCATCATTATCATTATTATTCTTATCTTTATTATTACTACCATGATTGTCATTATTATTGCTATGATTATTAATATCATCATCTTCATTATTGTTATTATTACCATTATCATTATTGTCTTATCATTGTTAATTATAATGATAATATTACTATCATTATTAATTTTTGTTACTTTCATTATCATTATCATTACTATCATTATTAATTTTTGTTACTTTCATTATCATCATCATTACTATTAATATCATTACTATTGTTATCTTTATTATCATTATCATTATCATCCCCAGTCTTTATTATTATTGTTATTATCATTATTATTATTATCATTATTATTATCATCATCATTATTATTATTATTATTATCATTATTATTATTATTATTATTATTATTATTATTATTATCATTATTATGATTATTATTATGACTATCATTATCTTCATTATCATTATCATTATTAACATCATCATCATTATTACTGCTATTATCACCATCATCATCATTACCATTATCATTATGAATAATAGGAGTATCAGAAAGTAGGAGTAGTAAAGGTATTGATAATATTAGTATTAGTAGTAATAGTAGTATTAGAAGTTGTTGTTGAAGTAATAGTAGCAATATCAGTGTGACTATTATCATTTTAGTTATGATAACTATTTCGTCATCATTACTATGTTCACCATGATTATTATCATAATCATTGATATCATTAATGTTTTTATCACTATTTTCATCATCATTTTTACCATTCTTACTAATATCATTATCATTATTTTCATTGTATTGTATCTGTTATCTTAATTATCATTATCATCATTATCATCAGTATTCTTATCATCATTAACATTATTATTATTTGCACTATCGTTATGACTATTGTTATCATTATCATCATTATAGTTATGGATATTATTATTATTATTATCATTATGGTTCTTATTATCAATGTCATAACTATAATCATTATCATTATCCTTATTATTTTTATTACCAACATTATTGCTCTCATCTTCATAACTATTTTTATTCTCAATAACAATATCATAATTATCATAATCCTTATTGTGGTTTTCATTTTCATTATTATTATTAATATCATTATTATCATTATCATTACTATCATTGTTGTTGTTATTTTCATTATAATTATTAAATTTTCTGCCATAATCATTATTATTATTATTGTTATTACTATTATTACTGTTATCATTATTATTGTTATTACTATTATTATTATTATCATTATTATTGTTATTATCATTATGATTATCATTATTGTTACCATGATTACTATCATCAATATTTTCATTGTCATTATTATCATTATCATTATCATCAATATTATCATTATCATTGTCAATATCATTATCATCAATTTTGTTATCCTTATCACTATGATAGTTATCATTATTATTATCATCAGTACTATAGTTATCATCATACATTGTTGTAGATATTATCATAAGAATTTTAATTTCTATTATCATGATAATATTTATCATCATGATTTTCATTATCATTGTTATCATTATTATCCTTATAATCATAACTACTAGTATCATTACCATCGTTATCATTAGTATTAGCATATGTATTAGTATTAGCATATGTATGAGTATTAGCCATATTTGTTGCAGTAGTAGAAGTGATGTTGTCTTATTATCACCGGTATTTCTATGATCTGCTCACACATATCACACTTTATTTTTCTCTTGTCTCTTTCTCTTCTCTCTCTCTCTCTCTCAGTCTATCTATTCCTGTCTTGCTCTTTTCATTTTTCCTTTCATTCCAGCCGTGACCTTCTTCGACTATTTAATATTCTAACCCCTCAGCTCTCTGCCACATAGGCATTTCTCAACCTCTGCCAACCCTTGTCTTATCAATATTCTCGTTAATTTTATCCTCTCACTCGTTTCATACTTTCTTTTTTTTCACTTGTTAATCTCTCTTGCTCTCTCTCTGTCTCTGTCTCTCTTTCTCTCTCATTCTCTCTCTCTCTCTTTCTCTCTCTCTCTCTCTCTCTCTCTCTATCTATCTATCTATCTATCTCTCCATTTCTCTCTCTCTCTCTCTCTCTCTCTCTCTCTCTCTCTCTCTCTCTCTCTCTCTCTCTCTCTCTCTCTCTCTCTCTCTCTCTCTCTCTTTCTCTCTCTCTTTCTCTCTCCCTCTCCCTCCTTCTTTCTCTCTATCTATTAACTATCTATCTATCTATGTTTTTCTCTTTCCCCTTTTTCCACGTTCAGCCCTGACCTCTTTCGCCCATCCAATATTCTTTCCCCTCTGCTCTCTACCACAGAACCATTTTCTAACCTGTGCCAACCCCTGCCAACACCAGCCTACGCCGTGAACCTCGTTGCCACCAACTTACTTGACAAAGTTGTTTACACAGGGAAACTTGTCCGAGCCACGCCCAACAACAAGTCCGTTAACTTTTATTGTGGAGGGGAAAAAAATGTCTGTGTCAGGTACCTTGGTTGGTTCTAATTACACGC
>NW_028234408.1:22388671-22391171 GCF_977035675.1 Penaeus japonicus
AGCGGAGGAAGGGAGGGAGGGAGAGAAGGAGATGCGGAGGGAGGGTGGGAGGAACGGAGGAAGAGGCGGAGGGAGAGAGGGAGGGGCGGAGAAGCGGAGGGAGGAAGGGATGGAAGGCGGCAAAAGAGGGAGTGGTTGAGTTAATGGATTAATAGAGATAGGGTAGTGGGATAGATAGATTTATTAATAGATAGAGAGATGGATGAATAGAGAACAAACGTGCGAGCGAGCGAGCGAGAGAGAGAGGAAGGGAGAAAGAGGAATAGATAAATAAGAATATAGGTCACACAGACACAACAGACGCGCTCACACACACACACACACACAGACACACACTTACCAAAGAGGTAGCAATGAAAATAAAACGACGTAGAAAAAGAAAGAAAAACGTTTCCCTCCCACTCGCCTGGCTCGAGAATGTCTCGTAATCCACGAGCGAAGACTCCTAATACATTATCAAGACGCGCACCAGCCCAAAAATATTCGAAAGTTAGAAAGTGGTAAAAGTACACTTTCCCAGCGACCACACGCACACTTGGTGTAATAAAGTGTGTATCTGCAACAAAGTAACAGAGTATACTTCAATTTATGAAACTATCTGGTGATAATGTTAATATGGTCGTTTTAAATTTGGCAACAAAATGTAAATTTTCTAGTATATCTATAATGCATGTGTATCTTTTTTCCCCTTCCTGAAACTACGAGAGCCTGAATCTGCTGTTTATTAATACCATGCTTACACAACATCACAATCATCATAAAGGCACCCAAAGGCTTGGTAAAAGGCATCTGGTATGCAAAAAGAAAACGAAAGCAAAAAATCCACTTGCACAGCCAACTCTACTCTCAGACCTCCTAGCTTATAGCCCCGTGCTTTCCATGCCTGGCGACCCCTTGTTGCACACTCAATACACACCCCACCCCTTGTACCCATGAAGTAATAGAAGTACATAAAAAAAGTTGATTATACTGTTCTGTAGCAATGATGACTGTAATAAAATGATTATCATGAATGTAGTGGTCATTGCGGCAATAAGACAATGGTGATAGTTGTGAAACAATAACAGAATATGAGAATGACAATGGTATTAACGATAATAGTGGTAGTAATGGAAACAAAAATAGGCAGTGGTAGTAGGAATATTATCATCATTATCATTATTATCCTTAATAGTGGTAGTAGTAGTAGTACCAGAACAGTAGTAGTAGTAGTAGTAATAGCAAAATATAGGATACAAATGTTAATGACGATAATGATTATAACAAAAAAAAATGATGATAAACATCAATAACAACAGTAACAACGAGAATGATGATATAGATAATAATAACAGTAATAATAATTATAGTAATAACAATAATAATGCTAGTAATAATAATAATGATGATAGTAATGATAATAATAATGATAATAACAATTCTAATAATGAATGGAATGATAATAAAAATCATAATGATGATGATGATGATAGTGATAACAATAATAACATTTATACTGATAAAGATAAATATTATAAGAACCGTAACATAAACAAAATTAAAACTAAGAAAAAAATAAAGGTAGTCATAACACAATTACAAAAACAATTACAACACGCAAAGCATGATAACAATAATGACAATACTCACAATAATACTAATGACATGGAAAGCAATAACAGCAACAACCAGCAATGCAATTTGCTCTTCGGTTTCCTGCAACAAAAAATTCCCCTCTTGCAATTGCTAATAATGACAGGTTGCCAAATCGCATTTAATCCTCGGTCGGGGTGACCATCACAGCCAACTTTGTGCATATTCACATGCGTCTCATACTTCAAGGAAAATGTTGGTTTAGCTGTTTAGTTCCTACTGTTCTTGCTGTGTCAACAAAATAACTCATGAGAAAAAAAAGGAAAAAAAAAATGACATCAAATCATCAATCATTTGTAAAGAACGAGTTGCCGATGAGTCATATTTTCTCTCTTTTACTGTTTTCTTCTTCTTCTTCTTCTTCTTCTTTCCTCCTTTCTTTCTTCCTTTCTTTCTTTTGTATGACATTCGCCTTAAAAGTAGTATGACAATGAAGCTTGAGTCCCTTGTTTCCATGGGCTACACATGCACAGAATGTGTGTGTGTTTGCCTTCATTAAATTATTATAATTCTTTTATTACATGGTCACGTAAACACACAAAGAGAGAGAGAGAGAAAAGAGAGAGAGAGAAAGAGAGAGAGAGAAAGAGAGAGAGAGAGAGAGAGAGAGAGAGAGAGAGAGAGAGAGAGAGAGAGAGAGAGAGAGAGAGAGAGAGAGAGAGAGAGAGAGAGAGAGAGAGAGAGAGAGAGAGAGAGAGAGAGAGAGAGAGAGAGAGAGAGGAGAGGAGAGAGAAGAGAGAGAGAGAGAGAGAGAGAGAGAGAGAGAGAGAGCGAAAGTGAGAGAGCGAGAGAGAAAAAAAAGAGAGAGCGAGAGAGAGAGAGAGAGAGAGAGAGAGAGAGAGAGAGAATTATCGCTCCGCCCACATGA
>NW_028234408.1:22426171-22428671 GCF_977035675.1 Penaeus japonicus
TTTGCCGTGCGTGGCGCCCCTGTGCGCTGGGAGACGGGAGTCCTGGAGGTTGAGCGATGCCGTGTATAAGTACGCCCTGCGGCTAGCAACACACCTCTTTGGTCCTCTATTCCAGCAAGACGGGTGGCCTGATCTCGGCTCGATTAGGTCAATCGGCTGGTCTCTCTTTTTGAGCTAGGCTAGGGTCAAGCAGCCCCTGTCTTGCAGGCAATCGCATGTACTTGCGAGTGCCATCAATGCAAGGCAGGGGTTGCGTATATCCTCCCACCACCCCTGTGGCTTCTGAGCATGGTCTCAGTGCACAGCTTCCCCTTGTTGGACTCCGTGGTGGATGGGGGCGTGGGAGTATGAATTGAAACGCTTATCATATGGCAACTTTTAACAAAAAATCCCTGACTGACCCCCATGTAGACGAACCTGGAACGAAGCTGACAAAGGCTGTCACCTTGGAGCCTTTCAAAGTCATCGGTGACAAAAGTAGAAAGATAGGTAAAGCTCTGGCGTCGGTTCAGAAAAAGCCTACCCAAGGGCCTGGGGCTGGACCCTCCAAACCAGCCCCTGGCTCCGACAAGTCTCTGGCACCGGTTCAGATGACGTCTCAAACCAAGAATGGAAGCCAGGCAGGAACCCTCCAACACTACTGGCCCCTATGTCAAGTAAATACCTCTCCGAAATATTGCCAGACATATATGTACTATTTCCTAATATATATATTTAGCCCCCGCAGAGGAACCGCCTTGTCGTGGCGCAGGAGCTTGAACTCCTTCCTTGGACGAACCCGTTCTGGGTCTGGCCAGTCTCTTCCTCCCGTTGAGGAGACCTTCCAGTGGCGGGTTCTCTGAGGAAGGATAACCAAGTGTTCCTAGGTGCTGATCTAGTAGGTGGGGTTGCACCCCCCCAGGGGGCCCCCAGGGGGGCTCACACCTGCCCACGCGTTTGCTGTGCGTGGCGCCCCTGTGTGCTGGGAGACGGGAGTCCTGGAGGTTGACCGATGCCGGGTATGAGTACGCCCTGCGGCTTTCGACTTTCCGATATTAGAAGACTAAGCGAAGAGCAGAACATACTAAGTGATGGACACTTACTGTATTGGAGAGGTAAACCCCTGGATAGCAAACAAGAATTAGGAGTAGGTTTTTTAGTTCACAAGCGCCTCCATAAGAATGTTAGGGAATTCTACAGAGTGAGCGAAAGATTTGCTTCTGTAATACTGAAGCTAAACGACAGATATAACCTAAATATTATCCAAGTAGCAGTCATAGTGATGAGGAGATAGGGAGCTTCTATGAAGATGTGCAAGCAGCTACCGATAAAGCAAAAGCTCATTTTACCGTGATTATGGGGGACTTTAATGCCAAGATAGGAATAAGGGAAAATGGGAAAACCTCGGTTGGGAAACATGGAATAGTCACCAAAAATAAGAGAGGGCAAAAGCTAATAGAATTCGCTGAAGCTCGATCCCTTAAAATTATGAATACATTCTTCGAAAAGAGACCCGGAAGGAAATGGACATGGAAATCACCATCCGACATTAAAAACGAAATTGACTTCAATATCAATAAAGTAAATGTCAGTAGCGACCATAGACTGGTCAGAAGTAGAGTAAAATTACAGCTAAGAAGGGAACGAAATAAGCTCATACAGAAGCCTCGTTAATCTAACTAACATTAAGAATAGGGCGACGGGATTCAGCATTAACATCCGAAACGAAACAGATACTCAGCTCTTAAAGAAGATCTTGACATAGACCAAATGTAAACCAATTCAGTGAGATATTAAAGGAAGCTGCATTTGAAATAGGCGGTAAAAACGAAAAAGAAAAGTTCAGTAAGCTTTCGGTAGAGAAAAAAAAGCTTATGAAACAGCATAGGGGCATGAAAATAACATCAATCAGAGACAAAATAGAATCAGCAGAGCTGACTAAGACGATAAACAACAAAAAAAAAAGAAAGATGTGCGCAAATTTAACTTACGAAAAACAATTGAAGCTCTACTTTCAGGCACCAGCCTTAAGGCAACAAAGAGGAGATTTGGAAGAGGGAAAAAACAAATGTATGCACTAAAGAGAGCCAATAGAGAGGTGGCAGACAATAAAAATGAAATTATCAAAGTAATAGAAAACTTCTATCGCGAATTATACCACTCAAACGATCAATCACGTACGGAGGCAAACACAATTGGAGACGTCCCAAACATTACGGTAGAGGAAGTAAAAAGGGCATTAAAGGGCAAGAAAAGAGGAAAAACAAGAGAAGATGGCATTAGGGTAGATTTTATTCAAGATGCAGGAAAGATTGCGGCAGTAAAATTGGCCAATCTTTTTAACAGATGTCGAAGCGTCGAAATAGCTCCGAAATCCTGGAAAAACGCAATGATAATTTTAGTACCCAAAAAGGGGGACACAAAAGACTCAAAGAATTACCGACCTATTCAGCAATCTATAAGCTGTTCACAAAAATCATCACTGCCCGTATCACCGATACATTAGATTCAAAACAACCAA
>NW_028234408.1:22443671-22446171 GCF_977035675.1 Penaeus japonicus
TGTTTTTTTTCTGATTCTTTATTAGTAAGATGAGACATATTTTCTGTTTTGAAATATTTCCTTATCAATGGAACCATAGGAGATGTCAAGATATATATATATATATATATATATATATATATATATATATATATATATATATATATGTTTTTTTTTTTTTTTTTTTTAAGTCGCAAATAACTATGTGCAGATTTTTTCTCTCTTTTTTGTGTGAAATACGACTTGTCTATTTACTTATATTTAGTTATCTACTTAACTGGGAAATGTCTAGATTTTTACATTTTCCTTTTTGATGTCTGAAGTCATGTTATTTAGTCTGTTGCATTAGTTATTAGTGGGATATGAATTTTCTAGTAAAAACATTTAAATTATATATGCAAAAAGAGGCCTTTGCATGTATGTTTTTGATTACTTTTATCATAAGAATGAAATAAAAGAGCTATGTATATTTTGTTGTTTTATTTCATGCTTTTGCAGCATTTATGTTTTTTCCAGATTTTGTGCCGTGAAGTTGCAAATATTGCTTTGCATCACCTAAAAATGAAATTATTTCATCTGCAACCCTTTAAAGTCACTTGAAACTCTTTCTGCAGATGCACGAACTGCTTCACAAGACTTGGAGAATTCCTTTCTAATTTCATTCGCCTGTAAGAGTTGGGCATCATGGAGCTTTTTGTTGCTCAGGCTAATAGCCTTGTAGCATTACTCCCTCTCTGAGGTTTGGTCCCTCTTTTTGCCCTTCCTATGAGTTGTTGAAGAAGGTGATGAAATGGTTGAAGGAGATGGTGGTTCACCACAGGCAAATGGTGGAACTGGGGTCAGTGGTGGAGCTGTTGGCAGAGAGGGTTTTCTAGGAAGTAAAGGAGGTCCTAGAGGGCTTGGAATTGCAGGAGGTATAGAAAAGTCCTGCTGTCTGAATGAAGGACCTTCATCAACCCATTCTGAAATTGACATAAATGAAGAAATGATAGCGATTAAACGTTTTAAAATCTGTTTCTACAGAGTTACATGTGTGGGTGGGTGGGTGACAGACATACACATATTTGGCGTAGCTGATTCTGAATCATATCAAAGAATGTAGATGAAACGCTGACACAAGAGAAAACATAATTCTAATATTGCAACTGCTTATCGTTGATTTCTAACCTGAATTGTTTGCTAATGCCTCGTGTTTATTCATGAGTAATCTCTTAATATAATTCAAATAAATTATCCTTTATCACAATATGTATGTTTAATATAATAAACACGCAGAAAACGTTCAATATTACTTACGTTTCGCGCATGTACTCCCAAGCTCGATTTAGCTGAGTTGCTGTATAGATGGCATTAAAGCTGGCAGTTATGCTCTCCCGTGCTTGCTGCTTGCGACTGATGATCCCAGGGTCGTACATTTTTTAATCTATGCGATGACTATGGTCAGCGATTAGAGAAATCAACATTTTTCTCTGATTTTCCGTGAGCGAACTAGTTTTATCCTTCCCGCTCGCCATGGTTGTTCGATCATCTGGCGCGCTTTCTGCGTACGCAGGGTTACCAACTGTTGCAAATATTCGGACCGCCCGAAAACGTTTTGGGGCCGGCTCACCCTACTGCCTTGACGTTTGAAAAAATCGATTTGAGTTTTCGGGCCGGCCCCACGCAATTTATTTTCGGGTTGGTAACGCCCGAAACCTGATGTTTAAAAAAACGGCCCTAAGACAACACAGAATCGACCGAAATTCAGCGAAACGCCACGCACTCTACTCGAGCTGACACTTGATTACTCCCGAGAAGTTCGTCTTTGCAATTTTCCGCTCCTTCAATCATCGGAGAAAGGAGAGCGAAAAATTGTCAATCGTCTTATGGAAAATAGTAATGTCTCTCGATGGTCCCTCTTACCTCCGCCCTCCCCTCTACCCCCTACTCCACTTTTTTTTTTTCTTCTTCTTCTTCTTCTCTTCCTCCTTCTCCCTCTTCCTCCTTCTCTATCTCTTCCTCATTCTCCTACTCTTCTTCTTCCTCCTCCTACTGCTACTCCTCCTCCTCCTCGTTCTCCTCCTACTCCTCCTCCTCGTCCTCGTCTTCGTCCTCCTCCTCGTCCTCCTCCTCCTTCTCCTCTATCTCATGGTCTCCTCTTTCTCCTTCCTGGGATAAAATGCAGGAGGGGAATGAGGGGAGGGAGATAGGATGCAGAGGGTGGGGGGGGGGGTGGAATAGGATGTGGAGAGGGAAGGAAGAGGGTGTGGTAGGGGGAGGGACAGGAGATAGAATAGGATGCAGAGGGGAAGGAGGGGATTGGATAGGACACAGAGAGAGAAGGAGAGGGGTGGGATAGGATGCAGAGGGGAGAGAGAGGGAAGGGAATGAGTGCACTGCTGGCTTAATGCCATGCACGGAATCCGGCATAGTACCATGCGTGTGCATTTCTTCTTCGGAGATGTGGGGTAGTATTGGTGTTTCTAATACATACTTGGTTCATCTCTTATCGAGGCTCAGGTCTCTCTGTCCTAAGGGGTTA
>NW_028234408.1:22471171-22473671 GCF_977035675.1 Penaeus japonicus
AAAGTGGGTCCTCTTTGTGATGATATATCTCGAGAAGTATAAAAGATACGCGATTTAGCAACACAGCATTGGAAAGAAGAAAGTTCAAACTTTCAAAAGCTGTCCTGAAAAAACATCTGATGACGCAGTGATGACGTCATAATGACGTCACAAAATCACGAATTTCAAAATCAAACTATCCAAAAGTAGACGTTTTTCAACTCAATTTTTTTATATAAAACTTTTGAGATAGGAAATAATGATCATGCTACCGTAGAAATGAAATTTAATGTACTTTCTGAAAATGACGTCAAAACGTTCCGGGCTTCCATGCATTGTTGAGATATTCCCGACTTTTTAAACCGTTTTGACGCGAAAAAGTCGCGAAAAAACATTAAAACGGTAAACCTTAATGTGAGAGAACGGGGATGTCCCAGGCCTTCATCTTTCGATATGATGTCGGTTGTAGTCTCGAATTTGCTAATAACTGGTTTTGAGGTAGTATCCTTATTTTGATGACGTATTTGTGACGTCATTAGTAACACGCGGTAAGCCGATTTTAGCCTTCAAGTCGAGAGGTCCGCCCCTCCCTTCGCCTCCTCCTCGAGGATTCCAGGTAGACAGTGTCTAGTGCCTTTAGTGACTTACTTCATATACTGTTCATTGTCAGTGTTTTCCTTAGTGTTCTCGATATACTTATAGCTTAGATCTCGTTAGCTTTGCGATAGGCTTAGCTCCCCTTTGCATGTATATATTGTGCCCCCCTTGTAAATAATGTTATATGTATCTTGCTTTATAGTATATTGTTAATGTTTTTAGCTACTGTGTTTCACATCACCCTTTATTCTCTATGTGTGGAAATTAGAACAATCTCTGCTCGCCACATAGTCTGGTGCCAGAGACGGGACCCATTTTGCCCATCACACAAATTGGTATCAGAATTTGGGATATTTATACCATCACATAAACTGGTAGTAGTAGAGCCATTCTTATACCCATCACATATATATATATAAATATAATATATATATATTTAAATTAAAATATATATAATATATATATAAATTTATATATATATATATATAAATAAAGTATATATAATATATATATATATTATATATATATATATATATAATAATAATATAAAATTATATGTTTGGGGTGTGTGTGTGTGTGTATATATTTATGTTTTTTTTTTCCTTTTTCTCCCTTTTTACCTGTCTTCCCCTCATAGTTATTTCTCCTCTCTTAACGTTTTTTTTTCTTTCTTTCTTTCTTCCTTTCTTCTCGGACCCGTAACGTAGTCTTGCCCAAAGTCCTTCTCTCATTCTTATGTTCTTTCAATTTTCAGAACTGAATAAACTTGAAAAGAAATTCGGTTCGCCGAATCTCCTCCAAAACAACTCGCGGTCCTTATCTTTATTTATTTCTCTAATTCACTGCCTTTCTCTCTTTTCTTTCCACCCGTTTCTTGCCCTGTTTCTCGTTCCTCTTTGGTTTTGTTTTTCCCTCACAACATAAAGCATTTGTCTACAACTGTCTTTTTCCTTTTAATTTCTTGAGAGATATAAATAGAATGAAAAAAAAAATATATATATATGTTTTTTCTGTTTTTCTTTTTTTTTTGTTCTCCATTTCTATTTTTCATGTTCTATTTTTGTCTTCTTTTCACTTCTCGTCGTCCTCAACGTCAACAAACTGCTTCGGCTATCGCCTGCCTCTTGTTCGGAACTTCCAGCTTCGTTAAAACAAACTCGATCAATGATAAGAAAAGAGGAATTCTCCTCTCTTTCTCTCTCTTCTGTCTCTCTCTCTCTACCTCCGTCCTCACCTCTCTCTCTCCAAATCTCTCTCCCTCTCTCTCTCTCTCTCTCTCTCCTATCTCTCTTTCTCTCTCTCGCTCTATCTCACTCCTCTATCACTCTCTCTCTCTCACTCTCTCTCTCATCTCTCTCTCCCTCCTCCCCTCTCTCTCTCTCTCCTCTCTCCCCTCTCTCTCTCTTTCTCTCTCTCTCTCTCTCTCTCTCTCTCTCTCATCTCATCTCCTCTCTCTCTCTCTCTCTCTCTCTCTCTCTCTCTTCTCTCCTCTCTCTATCTCACTAATATCTCACACTCCATCTATCTCTCTCTCTCTCTCTCTCCCTCTCTCTCTCTCTCTCTCTCCTCTCTCTACTCTCTCTCTCCCTCTCTATCTCACCCCCAATCTCACTCCCTCTATCTCTCTCCTCTGTTCTCTCTCTTCTCTCTCCTCCTGTCTCTCTCTCTCTCCTCTCTCTCCTCTCTCTCCTCTTCTCTCTCTCTCTCGACTTCTCTCCACTCCTTTCTCTCTCCTCTCTAATCTCACTCCCTCTATCTCTCTCTCTCTCTCTCTCTCCTCATCATCTCTCTCTCTCTCTCTCCTCTCTCACCCACACCAATCCTCTTCTCGTCTCTCTCATCAACTCTCCCTCCGCCTCTCTTTCTCTCTTCATACTCTCTCTCCTCTCATCTTTACACCTTCTCAACCCTCTCTCCTCACTCT
>NW_028234408.1:22486171-22496171 GCF_977035675.1 Penaeus japonicus
TACACAAAAAGGGAGACACAAAAGACTTAAAGAATCACCGACCTATAAGCCTCCTTTCAGTAATCTATAAACTGTTCACAAAAATCATCACAGCCCGTACCACCGATACATTAGATTCAAAACAACCCAGGGAACAGGCAGGGTTCCGCAGTGGATTCTCAACTACAGACCATATCCACACACTAGCTCAAATAAGGGAGAAAACAAACGAATATAGGAACCCCTGTGTATGGCATTCGTAGATTATGATAAGGCATTCGACTCGGTATAGATATCTGCAGTACTGTATGCAATTCGTAAACAAGGAGTAGAGGAAATATACTGCAGATTACTAGAGGATATATCTAGAGATGGTACAGCGACCATCAAAATCCACGCAGAAACCAATAAAATACCAATAAAAAAGGGTGTTAGGCAGGGTGACACCATCTCACCGAAGCTGTTTACAGCCTGCTTGGAGGAAGTATTCAAGAAGTTAGATTGGAAGGAGAGAGGGATTAAAATAGGGAATGAGCACTTAAGCAATCTAAGATTTGCAGATGACATTGTTCTTTTCGGCGAGTCAGCAGATGAACTACAACAATTAATAGGCGATTTAAATAGGGAAAGTCTGAAGATTGGCCTTAAAATGAACATGAAAAAGACTAAAGTCATGTTCAACAGTCGAACCCCAGTTAAACAAATACAAATACAGAGCGAGTACTAGAAGCAGTGAACGAGTATGTATACCTAGGGCAGCTCATTCAGTCGAGTACATCCTGCGAAGCCGATATAAAACGGCGAATCAGGCTAGGTTGGAGTGCCTTCGGTACACATAGTAATATATTACGAAGTCGTCTGCCACTATGTCTAAAGAGAAAGATTTTTGACCAATGTGTCCTCCCCGTCATGTCATATGGATCAGAGACATGGACTACGACCAAGGCACTCCAGAGGGAATTAGTAAGCGCCCAAAGGGGAATGGAAAGTGTATCGTGAACGATATTTCAAATTACGCGCGCGAGAGATCTTGTATTGTAGATGGCGTTGCGGTTGTGGCTCGTGTTTTGGTTGTGTTGGACGGAGGAAGTCACGTGGACAGAATTGTACATTTTGTTTTGAAGTTTTGTGATCCCTGAACATTGATACGGATTTATTATTTACTTGAGTTAGTGTTTAGTGTCTCAGAAATAAAGTGACTTCCTTCTGTAGAGCATTGAGTATTGGATTAATGCTGCTGGACCGGAAGAAATCTGCACAGGAGATTGTGGAAAGGGCAAAGGCGAAAGAAGTGAGTTCTGATTATTTCATTTCTGTACTTGGTTGAATATCATTTATATGAGATTTATTTGAATTATGTTGTGTATATCTCATTGAAGTTTTGTTATTGTATTTTGTTATTGTGATTTAGGTACATGTGTGAGGAATTCATTGTTTGAAGTTTTAAGTTTCCCTGTATATTCAAGAATATTGTTTGTTATTGTAATGTAATAAATACCCAAGATTTACTAGCAACCATGTACTTCATAGTATTTGTACAGGATTAATGGATCCTTTATATTCCAGGTTGAATATTAATAAAGACAACGCTTTCAACTGCTATTTGATTCTCCTCGTGCAACAGAAAGGCTTATGCTAGGATTTAGCTTAAGCGATAAGAAAAAGGCCACATGGATCAGGAAACAAACAAAAGTAGAGGATATACTCAAGAGCATCAAGAAGAAAAAGTGGCAGTGGGCTGGACACACATATCGGAGACAGGACAACAGGTGGACAAAGAAAACAACAGAATGGGTAATACACGACACAAAGAGACCCAGGGCAAGACCAATGACTAGATGGCGGGATGAAATAGCAAAATTCGCAGGAGTAAACTGGAATCAGAAGACACAAGACCGGAATGACTGGAAAAGATTGAGAGAGGCCTACGTCCTGCAGTGGATTGATACAGGCTGATGATGATATATATATTATATATATAATATATATATATATAATATATATAATATATATATTATATATATATATATATATATATATATATATATATATATATATAATATATATATATATATATATATATTATATATATGTATATATAATATATAATATATTAATATATATAATATATATATATATATATATATATGTATAATATAGTATATATATATATATATAATTATATATATATATAGTATACATATATATATATATAATATATAATTATATATATATATATATATATATATATATAATATATATATATAATACACACACACACACGAATAAATAGGTAGGTAGACATAATGATAGACTGACAGATTGACATCGATACATAGGCACATAAACATATCTCTTGGATAGATAACTAGCTTGATGAACACACAAGCAGAAAACGTAAGTGTTATGCATATATGTATTCGCCATGAAAGACCTTTTCAGCAAAATGAACTCGTTTGCCTAATGGGACGCTCTCGACATGGGTGGACTGGCAGAGGAGCTACAGTTAATAAATGAGAGCGGCGAATGAAGGCAAGCATCGTGCAATGGCGTTTTCTGTAGATATATCTGTACACAGATACATACATACATACATAGATGGAAAATAGATAGATAGATAAAGAACGAGAGAGAGTGAGTGAGTGAGGAGTGAGTGACTGAGTGGGAGAGAGAGAGAGAGAGAGAGAGTGAGTGAGAGAGAGAGAGAAAGAGAGACTGAGAGAGAGAGAGTGTGTGTGTGTGTGTGAAAGAGAGAGAAAAAGAGAGAGAGAGAGAGAGGATATTTCTCAGCTTATACCTCAGTAAAGAAGACCGCCTCCTAGTCACTGCCAGAGGGAGCCCGCTGCACGTTAGGCAATTAGTTCACTCTCTTGGGCTTCGAAAAATGTCCGGTCCAAGAGAGGCATTAATTAACACGCTGGACTTAGCGTTTCACTGGTACTTCTTCTTCTGGCTTTTGCGCTGAAATAATACACATATCAATTGTCTTCAGGTTGTTAGAAATAATATTTCATAATGATATAATTACTAGTTACGACCGTGATAATGATGAAAGAGGAGTAGCGTCATCATAATGATTTAATGATGAAGATCATGAAGATATTAATGATTATGACTATCACTTTTCATTGATGCCTTTTAGCGCAGCCCTGTTCGCGTCCGCTGACTTTATCATCAGTCACTAAATTGAGAGAAAAAATAACTCCCCTTCACACCAACTCTCTGTTAACAAAGAGAAAACAAAGGAAGTAAAGACAATAAATCAATAACACTAAGTATCCATCCGTGCCAGAGACAACTCCAAGAATAAAGTAAGGACCAGGTAAAAATATGACAAGCAATCCAGACACCGTGAAAGTCGCCCTCCACATCAGTAATCACCCGAACCTTGGTCAGAAACAGTATTAACTTCAAGGTGAAACGAACATTGAAAAAGAAACGAAATGTGAACTTATCAGTGGGGAATACTGGCGAGCACTTGTGTTGCCATATGTCAGAGTGTCATGCGATAGAACCATTCGGGCCACCTAGCTCAAGGTACAAAAAAACTATTTCATTTTCTTATCATAACTAATGTATTAGAGCCATGTTGTATCCTAAATTTTTAATATGACAAGAATGTACATTTTTATGACTATACATCAGATGTATCCAAGTTTGTCCACGGCTGTGCTCTTAGCCTGATTGGTAAACAAAGGACTAATTTCAAACTCGGTCACGTGTTTCACACATAGATTTTATGGGACTGTAGCATGTCCCAAAGCCGCATTAGTCCTGTCTCAGCCTTGATACCTTTTCGCCGGGTACGAAATCATCAACGTATGCTTCTGTACATATCATACAACAACACATATATCATTTCTATCGATAATGGTCAGTCAGTTTATCTGGAGCCGAGATTTACCGAGATTTGAAGGGTCTTAATTCTCCAAATCAGCAATTCCAACTGTAGGTAAATTTATTCCCCGGTGTAAGTCTCAAGAATTCCAGTTTCATTGCGATGGTAAACAAAGGAACAATGACGCAGCGTCCAGCTTGCAGTACAGGAATAATTAATGGCGACAAAATCGTGTTTTCTTTTTTTTTCTTTCTTTCTTTCTTTTTTGTTGTGAAGCAATCAGATCGCATGTTTTTTTCTTCTAGTCATTGCTAAAGTACTCTGACAATTTCAAGTCTATTGATTAATCCGTTTGTCTGTCATGTCTCAGAATTTTATATAAACTGTCATTGGAAAGCACGATGATAATGATATCAAGAAGCTATTGTTAAGCGTTCGTTCTCGAGAACCGGATAAGATAGAAATATGATCGATCACTTGAATCAAAGCACCATTGGTCCCGCTCGGCCGTGGATAGGTTTTAAGTGTCTGACTTTTGCACGTGCACTTGCAATCCTGCGAGAAGACCACTCATAAGGAAGCTCTCTTAATCCTTAACATGTCACCATATGCGCGATGAAATTCATTACATGTGCAAATCGCGCAACCAAGTTTTCGCAAGCGCAAAACAACAAAAACGGTCAAATTCACTAATAACAAAAACAAATGAAATTGTGGAGAAAAGAAACGCGGACGACGCCACGAGCAGAGGGCTTGGTATTTGGAATTTACCGGAATTAAATGTCACCGTCGCCTGCTTTTGTCCAGATTATAAACCCACATAAGAACTGACTTGGGACTGGAATTATAAGATTTGCAAAAGGGAATACGCATTCACAATGTTCTATACATGTGCAAGCTTCTCTTATGTGCTGTTGCTATGTTAGATGTTCTTTGTATCTGGGTCGTAAGAATACTGTAGGCACTGGGGAAGGTAATCTGCAGCAGCACCACACTGCAGTAATGTAAAGTACAGTGGCAAGTAGCTGCTTATAGTGAGCCAGATACCTATAGTAGTCAATAAGAACTGTTGAAAATATTCCAGGAGGTTAGCAGGTGAAGGTTGAGCAGGTCTTGATGTTGTAGTGGGGCTTAGGAGGTGGTAGGTCGACGCACGTGGTAAGGTAAGGAAGCTACCGCTACTCATCCCAACAAGGGAGTCAGGTCGAGGCTGACAGGTTGTTATGCTTACACATGGCTGAATGGAGGCCTGGAGATCGGCGAACGCAGCAGGAGGCAGTTTTAGGTTGGGGAAGCTAGCACATTCTAAGAGAAGCTGGTCAGTTGTTTAGGATAAGATGATGGAGAGCAAACCAACGTCACTGTCATGGCAGGCATGGTAAAAACAAAACAAAACAAAAATTGGAGTAAATAAACGAAATAGCTTGCCTAGGCAAAGCAGTAAAATCTGTGATGGATTATTACATAAGTGTGTTTAAATACTTCGGTAGTCCCTTGAAACCATGCCATTAACAGTCCCTAGTCGGTAGATCAGCTGATCAGCGTCAGGATCAGGGTGTCATCTCATTCATTCAAACACATGATGTGATCCGCTTGACACTACATCCAATCATAATATGACTACTTACTAACATCAGCGGATAACTACTGCCTGCTATGTATTCTTGTAATCATATCCAGCTGCATCTATAGCATTAAACGCTAGATCTATGTGTAGAAGATGCGTGAGGAATCTGAGCAAAAGCTAGCGATGGTGACACTTGTCCCTGTTATAATCCAACCATTTGTCTTTGTGTTTTAACTTCTGTGACGTCGTCCCATCTTGACGATTTTTTGCAAAAAAAAAAAGTTTAGATGAATATACATATTTCTCTCTTTACACACACACACACACAAAACACAGACACACACACACACACACACACACACACATATATATATATGTATATATATAATATATATATATATATCTATATATATATATATATATATATATATATATATATATATATGTTTGTATATATCTATGTATATGTACATGTACATGTACATGTACATGTACATGTACATGTACATGTGCATGTACATGTATATGTATATGTACATGTACATTACATGTACATAATTATATATAATATATATATATATATATATAATATATATATATATATATTATATATATATTTTATTATATATATATATATATATATAATTTATTTATATATTTATATATTATAATATTATATATATACATTTATATATATATATATATATATATATATATATATATATATATATATATATATATATATATATACATATACATATCTGTATGTGTGTGTGTGTGTGTGGAGAGAGAAAAAGAGTGTGTGAGACAAAGGAAAAAATCCTATAATAAAAAGAAACACAAGAAGCTCTACATAATTCGCCGTGCTTGGCGTTCAGAGCCGCCAGACGGCTGACATTTAAACTAATTCATGAATATCAACCAATCATGACAAAGTTTAACTGACCCTTGACGAGTCGCAACTCTGTCTATGGTGCATGATGGCCGGGAAGCTTATTTGGCCAAGTTCTTTTTCATTATATAATGTTTAGAAGCATTGTGAACTGTGGGATATTATTAACGTGACACTCTGCTTTCCAAGATAATACCTTTTATTTTTGCTAATTCTATCTATGTGTTTATTTCTACTATATGTCAATTTTTTGTATGTCTATTTTTATCTTTATCTTTTTCGTTTGCGCTACAAAATGCCGATCGACAGATGGCTAATGTGGTACAACATTCCCAATTGGGAAAACTCGAGGTGTGTATCTTTCTATTTTTTATCTTTGATATATATAGATAGATAGATAGATAGATAGATCGATATATATATATATATAGATAGATAGATACATACATACATACATACATATATATATATATTTAAATATATATATATATATATATATATATATATATATATAAATAGATAGATAGATAGATGTGTGTGTGTGTGCGTATTTGTGTGTTTGTGAGAGGTAACGTAAGGTCAAGATCGTTAAGATGAATTATATATCATCGTGCACGAGAGCCGTCAGAAAGGTAACATAAGACCAAGTGAATGTTGCAGTTGCAAGTTGAGTGTTGCAGATAAATGCATTCGAGGCACATGCTGCATGTTTATTGCAGAATCCAGAGATGGACATAGCAACAGCTGCAACTTATTGCCTGCCTCAATGCTCTTCCTGAAAGATGCATGCATTTGCCGATCTATCTTCCATGTGCTTTTCCTGGTGTTTCTTACACTATTTTGTACTTTATACTCTCTTATCCAGAGGTCCGTTCATTCCACTCTCCCCTCTCTCACATGTTGTGTGTGTTTGTCTGTGTGTGTGTTTGTGTGTGTGTTTATAAATACATAAATAAGTATATGTAAGTGTATATATGTATATAGATAGATATATAGATAGATAGATAATCATTATTATTATGACTTTTATTTATTTATCATCCTCATTATTATAATGATGATTATCTTCATTATTATAATGATAACAATTATAATAATGTTAATAGTAATAATAATGATGATAATATTAAGAATAATGCTGACAATAATGATGATAAAAATAATAATAACAATAATGATAATAAGATGAAGAAGCATGATAAAGATAATAACGATTAGTAACAATAATGATAATAGCAATAGTGATAAGGGAAAGGATAATGACAGTAATAACAACAATAATGATAGGATTAACATGATTCGTAATATGTACACCAAAATAGATTTTTTTTCTTCACCAATACATAATGCTCAATATGTATTTCATAATCATTGCAGATATTCTTGTCTAATGTTTCATTTCACACTAACCGGGTGTGTTGTTGAAAGCAATAACCATTTTAAAGTACATGATGTAATGTGTGCCGATAGTGATACTCCATCCTCTCAGATTCGAAAATGTAGGACAGTCGGAAAAGGAAAGATATATATGTTTATATATTTATATATATATATATATATATATATATATATATATATATATATATATATTTTTTTTTGTTTCTTTATATATTTTTTTTTTTGTTTTTTTTTTGTTTTTTTATTTTTTTTTTTTTTCTTTTTTTTTCTTTTTTTTCTTTTTTTTTTAAGAAAGTCGGTCACCATAATCCTTGGGCAGACATGACGGATTTTCGCTTCCTTTCTTCTGTTTGTTTGTTTGTTTGTTTGTTTTTCTACGTTTCATCAATAGGATTTTATACCCATAGGACGCTTATTCCATAGGACGTTATTCCCATGGACAAAGTGTAGTCGTGAGAAGAAACGAAATGCCCCCTCCCCCCCCCCCCCTCCTTTCTCATCCCAGGCCTAAAATTTGATCGTACGCAGATGTGTCTCTCTTATCCGACACCCAGCAACCTCAAACATCACGAAAAGGCCAGACCAGACCAGCTCAGACCAACCCCAAGCCAGCTCGTAGTTGCAGAGGATCTCAACTTTCTCCATCGTAGCCCAGTGAAGTGCCACGTCGTGTGCCATTGGGGGGGGGGGGGCTACTTAAGTGACGCCGAGACTTCCTCTTGTTTGGTTACCAGAGACTCTTTTTTTTTCGCTTTCTTTGCTTTATTTATTTTTGTTTCTTCTTTTCTTTTCTTTTTCTTGCTTTATTTATTTTTGTTTCTTCTTTTCTTTTATTTTTCTTCCTCTTATGCTCTTTCTAATTCATCCGTTGCCGTCTTCTGATCCTTCTGCTCTTCATACTGTTGGTGTTGTTTTCTTTCTACTTCCTCCTTTCCATTTTCTTCTTCTCACCTTCCTCCTCCTCCTTTTCTATTTCATTCTCTTTTTCCGTTCCCTCCAACTGCTCCCCTCTCTTCTTCTTTTTCTTCTTATTATTATCATTGTTACTTTTGTCGTTACTAATGTTATTGTTTTCATTATTACTACAGTCACTTATTGATATCTGTCATTGTCATTGTTATCATTATCAGTGTAATCAGTATTATTTTTGTCGTTGTTGTTGCCATTATTATCATTATCATTATCACATGAATTTAGTTGTTGATGCTATTATGATTATCATTATAATTGCCATTACTATTATTCTTGTTCACACGACCATTGTCATTATCATTTTCATTTTTCATACCTATGATCATTATCATTCTCTTTATCATTATCATCATTATTGCGATCATCGTTATTCTTATCATTATCAATATCGTCATTATTATTATCAACATTGATGATATCATTATTATCCTCATTTTCTTGTAAATTCGTTGATACTTTCCACACCTTACGTACCTTTAGAGGGACATTACCCCCAAGGGAAAGCGAGGAACACATAATTCTGTTGAATATCTCGCAAAGCTTATCAGTCATTGACAATGCCACTCACATTCAAGCGATTTCATAACTCTATTCAATTGCAAAGATCAGGAGAATCGTTGCTTCCACTGTTGACGACACTTTTAAGATTGAACGAGAAATCTGAACGAAAATAGATGCTAAACTGAAAAAAAGATGATGTTCTATGAAAGATTGCAATATTGCAAAAACAACACGCATTTGCCACTGTCTTTATAATCTTGAAATCCCGTGAGTTTATGGAATGTTTTAAGGGGTCTGAAAGCTATTCTAGGTTGCAAATAGAAAACCAATATGTCGTAGTTCCATTGTCTGATATAGTGGGTGCTGAACTCGCCTGCTCACCCGAACTACAATATTGGTGTTCAAGGAGAAGAAAAAAGAATGCTCAAAGAGGGCTCGTTAAATTAAGAAACCCGCACGAACTCATGTACTTAATGCTATAGGATCTTATCTTGGAGTATCAGAGGAATCTTTAAAAAAAGATAAGAAAAATAAATGAATGAATAATCAGCTAAACTCACGCAATCGTTTATTCACTTTTTTTTTTTTTTTTTTTTTTTTTTTTTTTGAGGGGGAGGGGGGGTAACATCACAGGAAACCGGCCCGGCGTCTCAGCGTCCAGCATGGTTCATTGCCATGGGGTCTATCCTAAAGACGTTTTATTTAATTCTACGAAACCTTTCGACGAATCGAGTGTATAACAGACGTATCCATGAAATCACAGCAATTGTATCTATATAAGATATCGTTAACAAAGCACAGAATTTCTTTTAATTAAGTCTAGAGTTTGTTAATGTTTCGAGGGTCAATTCCT
>NW_028234408.1:22506171-22508671 GCF_977035675.1 Penaeus japonicus
AACGAGAGAGAGACAGAAAGACCAAAGCAGATACAAAGAGACAAACAGAGACACAGAAACAAAGACAAGTAGACAGACACAGACACAAGGAAGGAGCAACCAGAAAGAAAGAACGAGAGAGAGCGGAAGCGAGAGTAATCAGTTGCCTTTGTCCACTGAGTTCCTTGGGTTGAAGCATAAAAGCGGCAGAACATGTATATAAACATGAGGGGCGCTTTTTCATACACATTTTTATTTTTATTTATTTGGCTGTGCATTTGCTAGCATCATCATCACCATTATTGTTTTCATTATTACATTATCATTGTTATTATTATCATTACTATTATTATTACTGTCATTATCATTAACATTATCATTATCATTATTATTAAAATCATTATTCCTGCAGGCACATGGTTATAATTCTTATCCTCCTCTTCTTCTTCATTGTTATCATCATCATAATTAAACATTATCACTATCATTATAATTGTTACAATTATTATTACATACTATTACTAATCCTTGTTATTATCATAATTAATATTATTATTTTGATTATGTTTAGTGTCATCATTATTAACTTTATTCGTTAGGTTATTGTTATATTATCATTGTCATCATGATTTTCAATATTGTTATCATCTTTATATAATTATTATGATTATCATTATCATAACTATTATCAATAATATTATCATTATCATCATTATTTTCATTACATATATTTTTTTATTATTATTTCATGATTGTTGCTACTATTATTATAATTGTATAGTTATCAATCAATGTCACTATCATAATCATTATTATCATTACCCTAGTCATTATAAATACTATTATCAGTATTAACATTATCATTATTATTATCATCAACATTATTACTAATACAGTCATGTTTATTATTTACACCATAAGTGTAAATATCATCATTGTTGTTGGCACTATCATTATCATACTCGTTACTTATATTATCATCATAGTGTTCATTTGTGTTATCATTACCAATATCATTAGTAGTTGTAGTAGTATCCATACTATCTTATTCTACTGATGTGTTTATTGTCATTATCATAATCGTCATTATTATCATTGTCATTTTTATGATCCGTATCATTATCATTATTATCATTATTATTATTATTATCATTATTATTATTATTATTATTATTATTATTATTATTATTATTATTATTATTATTATCATCATCTTCATTATTATCATTATTATTATTATCATTGATATTATCATTATGATAATTATCATTATTATTGTTATTATCATCATTATTATTATCATTATTATTCTTATCATCATAAGTATCATTATAATTATTATCATTACCATTATTACTATTATTATCTTTATCAGTGGTATCATTGTAATTATTCTCATCATTATTATCATTACTGCTATTATTACTATATCATTAATATCATTATTATCATCATCATTATTAATATTGTTGTTGCTGTTATTAAAGATAGTTATTATTACTATCATTATTATTATCATCACCTTTATCATCATCGTCGTCATTATCATCATTATCATTATTATTGTTATCATTGTCCTCATTATTAGCAATATCATATATACTGTATATATATATATATATATATATATATATATATATATATATATATATATATATATATATATATATTATCAATGTCATCATTATTACTATTACAATTACTATCATCATTATCGCTACTAGCATTATGATTATTGATGTTATTACTGTTATTATCAGGCTTATTATTTTGTTGTTATTGTTTTATTACTGTCGATATCATTATCACTATTATTGTTATCCTTGTTATTATTATCATTACTATCATTAACCTTATTGTTAACACTATCATATCTTATTATTATTATTGTCATTGTCAATGCCTTTTTGATTATTATTGTTAGTATCATCATCATTATTATCAGTATCATGAGTATCATATTATCATCTTTATTATTATCCTTACTACTATATTATCATTAATACCAAAATTATTGTTATCACTATTGTTAGAATCATCATTGTTGTTGTGATCGTTATCAATAATATTGTTAGTTTCATATTTGTCAAAATTTTATTATTACTACTATTATTATCATTACTGATATTATCATTATTATTATCATTATCATCATCGTCAACGCTATCATTAATATAATCTCTTTCCTTACCATTATTTTTATAACAGTCATCATTACTTTTATTAATATGGATACTATAATCATTACTATCATTATTTCTATTACCATAATCATTCACCAATAGTTTACATGATTGTTGAGCAATCAGATGTTTAACAATTTTACACTCGAAAAATTTGCTTACTCTATAACTGATTAAAGATGAAAACGTACGGGTACCACATGGTTGGGTAATTCACCTACTATAAATTATTTTTTTTTTATAATAAAATCCCATAATAAGTGGCTCCAATTGCAATAGCTGATTAAGATCAATCAACTGACACTTGATTTTAGTTAACAAAAAGTCTTTCGAGTGTG
>NW_028234408.1:22521171-22528671 GCF_977035675.1 Penaeus japonicus
AATTTAGATATTAGTCTCTCTCTCTCTCTCTCTCTCTCTCTCTCTCTCTCTCTCTCTCTCTCTCTCTCTCTCTCTCTCTCTCTCCTCTCTCTCTCTCTCCTCTCTCTCTCTCTATCTCCTCTCTCTCTCTCTCTCTCTCTCTCTCTCTCTCTCTCTCTCTCTCTCTCTCTCTCTCTCTCTCTCTCTCTCTCTCTCTCTCTCTCTCTCTCTCTCTCTCTCTCTCTCTCTCTATCCCATCATCCCTCCCCCCCTACCTCCCCTCCCTCCCTCCTCCTCCTCCTCCTCCTCCTCCTCCTCCTCCTCCTCCTCCTCCTCCTCCTCCTCCTCTTCCTCCTCTTCCTCCTCTTCCTCCTCTCCCTCCTCCTCCTCCTCCCCCCCCCTCCTCCTCCTCCTAACCCCCTCTCTTCCATTTTTGCATTTTTTTCGATTCCCCTTCCACAAACACACAAGCAAGAGGGTTTGTATCGACCCAAGCTCCACCAGCGCGACCCATTTCATACTACGCATTCACTCCCCACTCCTGGCAAGTTCAAGCCACTGATGCGGAGGTGGGTATCGTGTGGATATTATGGATATATACATATGCATCTACATCCACACTGATCGATGCATTCAGATGTGCGCATTTATGGACAGGTAGATGAATAGATAGATAGGTAGAGAGGTGGAGAGATAAATTAGAAGGTAGGGAGTAAGACGGAGAGAGGAAGTAGGAGAGAAAAATAGTCAGGGAGAGGGAGAGAGAGAATATAAGCATTGATAATCACGAGGTTCATGAAAATAGTTGTAATGATAGTAATATATATATAATAATTATAATAGGAGTAATAAGGATGGTGAAGATGATAAAAACGATAATAATTGTAATAATTACAATGATAAAAATAATGACGATGATGATGATAATAACAATAGTAATAATGATGATGATAATGATAATAATGACAATAGCAATGATGGTGATAATCATGATAATATTAATGATAATGATGATAATAGAAAAGTAACAGTGATAACAATAATGATGTCATTAGTAGCATCATCATCATCATCGTTATTATTATCATTATCATCTTATTCATCATCATTGTCATTATCATTATTTTCATTATTTTTCTGAATATAGCAATAGCAATGGAAAAACGGTGATAACAACAAATACAAAGTTATCATGATAATGATAATAATTATTATTTCCATCGTTATCATTATTGTTGTCAGTATTATTTTTATAATTATCACCATTATCATTTTCCTTCCTATTATCATTATCATCCTTATCAGCGCCATTATCATCGTTATCATAAAACACAAAATAATCGTTACCTGTTGAGGCGCGGCAGAGAGGGAAATGGGCGTAGGAGATGGACCCACCGATAAGGAAATAATGAATAAGGAAATCTGCTTCACCTGTGTTTGAGCTTTTTGTTTGTTCGTTTGTTTGATTGGAGTTTGATATTCCCGTTAATCGCACTGCAATTTGTCCATTGCAAACAGGCACTCTCGAATGGGGACTGCACTGATGATAATAACAGTTATGATGATAATCATGATAACAATAATAGTGATAATGATAAGAAAGACGAGTAAGTGATAGAAATGAACAATAGATAATGATAAGGAAGATAATGATGGCATTAAATATCTTTATTTATAAAAAGTAAAAAAAAATATATATAAATGAATAAATAAATAAACAGTTACGGGACGCGACTCTGTTTAGCAATTTGGACACGCTACGGCTGGCCGGCCATGACGTCACAGGAATCGTGCGTTCATTCGCGTTAAGTTGGCGTTTCGTTTTGTTGCCAGCAGCATTCACTCACTCTCACCTGCAGGTCGATAGTGAATGCGATGGGGCGTTTATAAGGGGTTGAGGGGAGAGAGAGAGGTAGAGGGGGGGGGGGAGGTAGGGGGAGGGGGGAGGAAGGTGGAGGAGGGGGGAGGAAGGTGGAGGAGGGGGATGGCGGTGGAGGGGTGGGAGAAAGGGGGGAGGGGCGGGGGTGTAAGGGGATGGGCGAGTGCGTGATGTTAGTCTTTGCAGCTTGATAATTATGTTACTTGCTTGGGTATGGGTTTGGTGTACGTATTTCTGTGTGTAGGTTTGAGAAAGAGAGAGAGAAAGAGAGAGAGAGAGAGAGAGAGAGAGAAATATATATATATATATATATATATAGAGAGAGAGAGAGAGAGAGAGAGAGAGAGAGAGAGAGAGAGAGAGAGAGAGAGAGAGAGAGAGAGAGAGAGAGAGAGAGAGAGAGAGAGAGAAATACAAAATCATGCGCCCGGACATACATAATCTAAACTGTGTTGATATGTACCTTCGGTGCGTGTTCGTGTGACCAACTTTATTAGCAGCACCAAGGCTCCAGCGGCGTCACGCAGACACTTGCAGGGGTCACGTCGCCGTTCCTGTATCCCCCCCGCCCCCACACACACCCTTTCTTCCCTCCTTCCTCTCTAACCTTCTCTTCCCATTCTCTCTCAGTTCGCTTTCTCTCTTCCTTCTTTCTTCTCTCTATACCATTTTCTATTCCTTCTCTTCCTCTCTCTCGTACCTCTTTCTTTCATTTCCTCCTTCCCTCCTCCCCCCCTCCTAAATTCCCTCTCCTCCTCCAACCCCTCTCTTCCTTCCTTCCCTCTCCTCTTCTTTTTCCCCTTCCCATTTTTTCCCTCTCTTCCAACGTTACTTCTCTTTCTTCATTCCCAACTTTCCCTTTCCTTTACCTTTCCTCCTCTCTCTTCCTTCCTATTCCTTTCTTTTTTCCCTTCTTCCTTCTTATTCCTCTTTCTTTTTTCTGTCCTCCATTCCTTTTCCTCTTTCTTTTTTTCCCTTCAACCTTCTTTTTTCATTTCTTTACTCCTTTCTCTCTCCCCTTTCCTCCCACCATTCTCTCCCTTCCCTATCTTCCCTCCCTCCCCTTTCCTCCCACCCTTCTCTCCCTTCCCTCCCTTCCCACCCTTCTCTTCCTTCCCTATCTTCCCTCCCTCCCTTCCCACCCCTCCCTCCCCTCCCCTCTCACCCTTCTCTCCCTCCCCTCCCACCCCTCCCTCCCCTCCCTTCCCACCCTTCTCTCCCTTCCCTACCTTCCCCATCTTCCCTCCCTCCCTTCCCACCCCTCCCTCCCCTCTCCTCCCACCATTATCTCCCTTCCCTATCTTCCCTCCCTCCCCTCCCTCCCTTCCCTCCCTTCCCTCCCTTCCCTCCCTTCCCTCCCTTCCCTCCCTTCCCTCCCTTCCCTCCCTTCCCTCCCTTCCCTCCCTCCCCTCCCTTCCCTTTCCGACCACAATAGGAGACACGCGACGCCTTCCACGTATCTGTTTGACCCGTTTATCCGGATTATTTTGGACCGAAGAAAGGGAAGAATTACGTAGCTTTTTTCTGTGATTAAATTGCCGACGATATTTCTCCGTCTGAGCGCCCCCCCCCCCCTACACACACATTCTCTCTCTCACCTTCCACACAGATACACACCTTATCATTCCTAATACAATGATATATATAACTTAAACATTACCTTTATTCTCCACCTCTCTCTCTCTCTCTCTCTCTCTCTATCTATCTATCTATCTATCTATCTATCTATCTATCTATCTATCTGTTTACCTGTCTATCTAGCTATCTATCTCCCCCCCTCTCTCTCTCTTTTTGTTTATTTGTCTATCTATCTACCTATCTATCTCTCATCTCTATCTATCTATCTCCCTCCCCCCCTCTCTCTCTTCCCCTCTCTCTCTCTCTCTCTCTCTCTCTCTCTCTCTCTCTCTCTCTCTCTCTCTCCTCTCTCTCTCTCTCTTTCTCTCTCTCTCTCTCTCTCTCTCTCTCTCTCTCTCTCTCTCTCTCTCTCTCTCTCTCTCTCTCTCTCTCTCTCTCTCTCTCCCTTTGAATGTGTATGTATGCATGTATACGATGAATATTCTGGACGTGCAGTATCGGTGTACTTGACAGTCTTGACAATCGCTGTATATCTGTTTATTTCCATTTCTTATGTGTCTTCCCCTTTGATATGTACTAAATCATTCTCTTTTGAACTTTTTTTTTTTTTTATACAATTTCTCATTCTTCTTCTTCTCGCCTTCTGCATCCCCCTACCCAACGTATCGTCTTCCTTCCTTTCTGCTTTTTCCTTTTTTTTCTTATCTTTTGTTTTCTTTTCTTTCTTACTATTCTTCAAATTTATTCTCCATCCTTTCTTCCGGCTACTATTTACCCTTTTATTCATCAAAACACCACCTTTTCCTTCTTAACTTTACTTTTTTCCTTTTCTCTCTTCCTCTTATTCTTCTCTAAATAAGACCTTGAAGAGAGTTCATCAACAAGCAAAGCGTATTCATCAATTTGCATATTTTTTGGCTTCAATTTAAAATGATTATGTTGTGTGTAAAGCTTAGACGCTGAATGTGAATATATATATATATATATATATATATATATATATATATATATATATATATATATATATATATATATATATATATATATAGTCATGTGTGTGTGTGTGTGTGTGTGTGTATGTGTGTGTGTGTGTGTGTGTGTGTCCATGTCTGTGTCTGCGCCTGTATCTAAGTCAGTGTATGTGTCAAGAGCATTTACTTTGTAAGTAGAAATATATCTGATAGCTAATTATGGAAGCCTTCAATCAAGATCTAATAAGAGAGACCCGCCGTGTGCTATAATTTTTTAAACTGTCTTTCAGACTTATTTACGAAATTTGCTGTGTTTACATGTCACCACCAACGGCCGTCTAGCGATGTATCAGGCTGCGTTGTTCGAATGACTGTCATAATCTTCTAAGACACGACGGAGCCTTGAGACAAACGAGCAGTTGACATGCAGTCCTGTCCTATTAGAAAAACATGTACACATACCCATGTTTCAGATACAGACACATGTACGCACGTCCACACATAGGGCCAAAAACGCTCACGTAAACATTCGTAGCCAATGTCCACGCAATGTTATTTCTGCTATAGAGACGCCATATAGTGTCCCCTGTTAAACGCAACTTCAGAGCATATAGGATAAGTGTGGTTATATAGAACACAGAATGTTACTGGTAATGATAATAAGCAGCCTGATGGTTATGCTGGTAGCTGGTAGCACACAAAACAACTATGATAATTGTTACAGTTTTGTTAATAAGAGAAGAGATTAGCAAGAGTTTTGCTAAAATAAGAACTTATTAAATGAGTGACGGTATTACTAACAACAGTAGTAGTAGTAGTAGAAGTAGTAGTGGTGGTAGAAGTAGTAGTAGTGGTAGAAGTAGTAGTAATGGTAAAAGTAGTGGTATTGGTAGAAGTAGTGGTATTGGTAGAAGTAGTAGTAGTGGTAGAAGTAGTAGTAGTGGTAGAAGTAGTGGTATTGGTAGAAGTAGTGGTATTGGTAGAAGTAGTGGTATTGGTAGAAGTAGTAGTAGTGGTAGAAGTAGTAGTAGTGGTAGAAGTAGTGGTATTGGTAGAAGTAGTGGTATTGGTAGAAGTAGTAGTAGTGGTAGAAGTAGTAGTAGTGGTAGAAGTAGTAGTAGTGGTAGAAGTAGTGGTATTGGTAGAAGTAGTAGTAGTGGTAGAAGTAGTAGTAGTGGTAGAAGTAGTGGTATTGGTAGAAGTAGTAGTAGTGGTAGAAGTAGTAGTAGTGGTAGAAGTAGTGGTATTGGTAGAAGTAGTAGTAGTGGTAGAAGTAGTGGTATTGGTAGAAGTAGTGGTATTGGTAGAAGTAGTAGTAGTGGTAGAAGTAGTAGTAGTGGTAGAAGTAGTGGTATTGGTAGAAGTAGTAGTAGTGGTAGAAGTAGTAGTAGTGGTAGAAGTAGTAGTAGTGGTAGAAGTAGTGGTATTGGTAGAAGTAGTAGTAGTGGTAGAAGTAGTAGTAGTGGTATTGGTAGAAGTAGTAGTAGTGGTAGAAGTAGTAGTAGTGGTAGAAGTAGTGGTATTGGTAGAAGTAGTGGTATTGGTAGAAGTAGTAGTAGTGGTAGAAGTAGTAGTAGTGGTAGAAGTAGTGGTATTGGTAGAAGTAGTAGTAGTGGTAGAAGTAGTGGTATTGGTAGAAGTAGTGGTATTGGTAGAAGTAGTAGTAGTGGTAGAAGTAGTAGTAGTGGTAGAAGTAGTGGTATTGGTAGAAGTAGTGGTATTGGTAGAAGTAGTAGTAGTGGTAGAAGTAGTGGTATTGGTAGAAGTAGTGGTATTGGTAGAAGTAGTGGTATTGGTAGAAGTAGTGGTATTGGTAGAAGTAGTGGTATTGGTAGAAGTAGTAGTAGTGGTAGAAGTAGTGGTATTGGTAGAAGTAGTGGTATTGGTAGAAGTAGTGGTATTGGTAGAAGTAGTGGTATTGGTAGAAGTAGTGGTATTGGTAGAAGTGGTAGAAGTAGTGGTATTGGTAGAAATAGTAGTAGTGGTAGAAGTAGTGGTATTGGTAGAAGTGGTAGAAGTAGTGGTATTGGTAGAAATAGTAGTAGTGGTAGAAGTAGTGGTATTGGTAGAAATAGTAGTAGTGGTAGAAGTAGTGGTATTGGTAGAAGTAGTGGTATTGGTAGAAGTAGTAGGAGTGGTAGAAGTAGTGGTATTGGTAGAAGTAGTGGTATTGGTAGAAGTAGTAGTAGTGGTAGAAGTAGTGGTATTGGTAGAAGTAGTGGTATTGGTAGAAGTAGTAGTAGTGGTAGAAGTAGTAGTAGTGGTAGAAGTAGTAGTAGTGGTAGAAGTAGTAGTAGTGGTAGAAGTAGTAGTAGTGGTAGAAGTAGTAGTAGTGGTAGAAGTAGTAGTAGTGGTAGAAGTAGTGGTATTGGTAGAAGTAGTAGTAGTGGTAGAAGTAGTAGTAGTGGTAGAAGTAGTAGTAGTGGTAGAAGTAGTGGTATTGGTAGAAGTAGTAGTAGTGGTAGAAGTAGTAGTAGTGGTAGAAGTAGTAGTAGTGGTAGAAGTAGTGGTATTGGTAGAAGTAGTGGTATTGGTAGAAGTAGTGGTATTGGTAGAAGTAGTAGTAGTGGTAGAAGTAGTAGTAGTGGTAGAAGTAGTGGTATTGGTAGAAGTAGTAGTAGTGGTAGAAGTAGTAGTAGTGGTAGAAGTAGTAGTAGTGGTAGAAGTAGTGGTATTGGTAGAAGTAGTAGTAGTGGTAGAAGTAGTAGTAGTGGTAGAAGTAGTGGTATTGGTAGAAGTAGTAGTAGTGGTAGAAGTAGTAGTAGTGGTAGAAGTAGTGGTATTGGTAGAAGTAGTAGTAGTGGTAGAAGTAGTAGTAGTGGTAGAAGTAGTGGTATTGGTAGAAGTAGTGGTATTGGTAGAAGTAGTAGTAGTGGTAGAAGTAGTAGTAGTGGTAGAAGTAGTGGTATTGGTAGAAGTAGTGGTATTGGTAGAAGTAGTAGGAGTGGTAGAAGTAGTAGTAGTGGTAGAAGTAGTAGTAGTGGTAGAAGTAGTGGTATTGGTAGAAGTAGTGGTATTGGTAGAAGTAGTAGTAGTGGTAGAAGTAGTAGGAGTGGTAGAAGTAGTGGTATTGGTAGAAGTAGTGGTATTGGT
>NW_028234408.1:22548671-22553671 GCF_977035675.1 Penaeus japonicus
TTGTGAGTTTGTGTGTCGTTGTGAGGGAGTTTCGTCTCGTTGTCGAGAGCAGAGTTTTGTAGTTGTGGGGAGGCATTTTTGTTGCGCTTGTAGGGTAGTTTGTGTTCGTCGTTGTGGGGCTTTTTGGTCTGTTGTGAGGAGTTTGTTGTGTGGCGGGGGAGTTTGTGTGTCGTTCGTTAGGTGTAGTTTGTGTTGTCGTTGTGGCAGGGAGTTTGTGTTGTCGTTGTAGGTGAGTTTGACCCTGTCGTTGTGGGGAGAGTTTGTTTGTGTCGTTGTGGAGGTCGAGTTTTGTGTGTCGTTATTGGGGAGATTTGTGTGTTCCAGTTGTTGGGCGACTTTGTGTGTCGTTACTGTGGGGGAGTTTGTTGTCGTGTGGGATCATGTTGTTAGTAGGGAGGGGAATTTTGTGTCACGCTCGTTGTGGGGGAGTTTGTGTTGTCGCATTGTGGCGGGAGTTTGTGTTGTCGCTTGTCATAGGGGTAAGCCTTCTCCCTAGTTGTGTGTGTCTTGTAGAGGGGCGGATGGCCCCAGAGTTTGTGTGTCGTTGTGGTTTTGTGTGGAGTTTGTGGGGGGAACTTTGTCATTGTGTGGATGTAGGACGGTTTGGAAGTTAGTTTGTGTGTCGTTGTGGGGGAGTTTGTGTGTCGTTGTGGGGGACTTTGTGTGTCGTTACACCTCTTGTAGGGGAGAGTTTGTCGATGTCATGTAGAGATGTTTTGTGTGTCCTTTGTGCCGGGGAGCGGGAGTTTGTGTGTCGTTGTAGGTGAGTTTGTGTGTCGTTGTGGGGGAGTTTGTGTGTCGTTGTGGGGGAGTTTGTGTGTCGTTGGTGGGGAGTTTGTGTGTCGTTGTGGGGGAGTTTGTGTGTCGTTCGTGGGGAGTTTGTGTGTCGTTGTGGGGGAGTTTGTGTGTCGTTGTGGGGGAGTTTGTGTGTCGTTGTAGGTGAGTTTGTGTGTCGTTGTGGGGGAGTTTGTGTGTCGTTGTGGGGGAGTTTGTGTGTCGTTGTGGGGGAGTTTGTGTGTCGTTGTGGGGGAGTTTGTGTGTCGTTGTGGGGGAGTTTGTGTGTCGTTGTGGGGGAGTTTGTGTGTCGTTAAAAGAGAGTTTGTGTGTCGTTGTGGGGGAGTTTGTGTGTCGTTGTGGGGGAGTTTGTGTGTCGTTGTGGGGGAGTTTGTGTCGTTGTGGGGGAGTTTGTGTGTCGTTGTGGGGGAGTTTGTGTGTCGTTGTGGGGGAGTTTGTGTGTCGTTGTGGGGGAGTTTGTGTGTCGTTGTGGGGGAGTTTGTGTGTCGTTGTGGGGGAGTTTGTGTGTCGTTGTAGGTGAGTTTGTGTGTCGTTGTGGGGGAGTTTGTGTGTCGTTGTGGGGGAGTTTGTGTGTCGTTGTAGGGGAGTTTGTGTGTCGTTGTGGGGGAGTTTGTGTGTCGTTGTGGGGGAGTTTGTGTGTCGTTGTGGGGGAGTTTGTGTGTCGTTGAGAGAGAGTTTGTGTCGTTGTGGGGGAGTTTGTGTGTCGTTGTGGGGGGGTTTGTGTGTCGTTGCGGGGGAGTTTGTGTGTCGTTGAGAGAGTTTGTGTCGTTGTGGGGGAGTTTGTGTGTCGTTGTGGGGGAGTTTGTGTGTCGTTGTGGGGGAGTTTGTGTGTCGTTGTGGGGGAGTTTGTGTGTCGTTGTGGGGGAGTTTGTGTGTCGTTGTGGGGGAGTTTGTGTGTCGTTGTGGGGGAGTTTGTGTGTCGTTGTAGGTGAGTTTGTGTGTCGTTGTAGGTGAGTTTGTGTGTCGTTGTGGGGGAGTTTGTGTGTCGTTGTGGGGGAGTTTGTGTGTCGCTTGTGGGGCGGAGTTTTGTGGGTCGTTGTGGGGGAGCTTGTGTGTCGTTGTGGGGGAGTTTGTGTGTCGTTGTGTGGGGGTTTGTGCTGTACCGTTGGTAGGGGAGTCATGTGTTTCGTTGTGGGTTTGTGTGTCGGTGGGGGAGTTTGTGTCCTTTGGGTAGGTTTGTTGGCAGCTCTTTGGGTGTTTGATGTGAATCGTTTGAGTAGGGTGAGTTTTGTGCTGGTCCAGTTGTGGCGTTTGTGTGTCGTTGTAAATGAGTTTAAAAAGTGTTGTCACTTTGTAGGGGTAGTTCCCACTTGTCCCTTTTGGGTAGTTGTGCGACGTTGGGAAAAAAAAAAGTATTAAAGCAATACAAAAAATAAAACAAACACACACAGTGTTCGTATGTAAGAGGGAGTTCATCGTCGATATGTCGTTGTGAGAAAGTTTGTGTGTCCTTTTTTGGTATTTTGCGCGTCAGAGGGTTGTGGGGGAGTTTGTGTGTAGTTTGTTAGAACGGGTCAGTGTGTCGTGTGTAAAACTGCTCGTACGTAGTTAGGATTATGGTAAGAGTCATTGTGTGTCTTTAGGGTAGTTGTTTAGCCCTTGTGGGGGAGGTTTAAAAAAAACTGTGTCGTTGTGAAGAGTTGTAGTGTCCGATTGCTGTGGGATTTGTGTGTAACTTTGGGGTATGTGTGTTCGTTGTGATGGGGGGTTATCGTGTGTCGTTGCTGGGGGAGTTTGTGTGTCTGTGGGGATTTTTTGACACGTTGGAGGAGTTTTAGTGTCCCGAGTTCCTCTATTGGCGGGAGTTCTGTAGTGGTCCGTGTATGGGTAGTTTCTGTGGTGTCGTTGTAGTGGGAGTTTGTCTGTTGTCGTTGTGGGGGGGGGAGTTCCTGTGACGTTGTGGGGAGTCTGTGTGTCGTTTGAGTGAGGAGTTTTGGTCTGTCGTTCGTGGGTGGTTGTGGTGTTCGTTAGGTGCGGGAGTTTGTGTGTCGTTGTGGGGGAGTTTATGATGTCGTTTGTAGGGGAGTCTGTGTTCTAGTAGAATATTGGGGAGAGTTCTGTGTCGTTGTGGGGGAGTCTGTGTGTCATTGTGGGGGAGTTTGTGTGTCGTTGGTGGGGAGTTTATGTGTCGTTGTGGGGGAGTTTCTGTGTCGTTGTGGGGGAGTTTGTGTGTCGTTGTGGGGGAGTTTCTGTGTCGTTGTGGGGGAGTTTGTGTGTCGTTGTAGGGGAGTTTGTGTCGTTGTGGGGGAGTTTGTGTCGTTGTGAGAGAGTTTGTGTGTCCTTTTTGGGGAGTTTGTGTGTCGTTGTGAGAGAGTTTGTGTGTCGTTTTGGGGGAGTTTGTATGTCGCTGTGGGGGAGTTTGTGTTTCTTTGTTTAGGGGAGACTATGTTCATCACGGCGATGTATTTATGTCGTCGTTCCATCCTCTGTGAGGATATCATGAAATGTTTTTTTTCTCTCTCTCTTTCTGCCTTTGTTTGCTTGAATTTGTTGTTTGTTTGAATCTGTGTGTGTTCGTATGAACGATGTGTGTCATTATTGCGAATTATCATAGTAATGGGCTCATTAGTGGCAAGTACGATCAACGGAATTATGTTTCATAGGAATGCCGAAGCGTCTTATTCTTCCGACTATCGGTTTCCTTATAGGGAAAACAATAAGCACGTTTAAAAGGGGATTGGGTACCTTAGAAGGCCGTAGGAGTCGAGTCAGAGCGAATGTTGCGTTTCATTTTTAGCGCGTTTGAAATATGCATGGGTTCAGTAGCAAAGGTCAGCAGACAAAATCAGTGATAGCGTAGTTAACTTTTAAAGATCATGGCCTATCGAACCAAATCTAAAGGAAGGTTTGAAGGATTTTGTCGCAAAACACAAAACTTTTATTAAGCACAAAAAGCAAAGATGTATATGGCTGAACAAGAAAGATAATTTCTTACATTATTCGAATATCATTGTTGAGTTCAAGAATAACCAGTGATTTTATCAAACAATGATCGGTCTTATATAACAAATTGATAAGATCATGATGATAATTCATTAACTAATTGAATAATTACCTTAGTTCAATCAATGGTCAAATAACTGATAATGTTAGTGAATGTATCATAAACGAACCTAAGCATGGAAATGACCAAACTTAATATGCCTGTGTTATGGCGCCATTTAAACATGGGTGATTTGCCTTAAAAACAACTGTCCTCACGTAGTATCAGAACGTTCGGGAACGTAACAGAATGAGGCCAAATAGCTCATTTTGATTATGTTTTGAAAAAAAACACGTGTACTTTTAATTCCTGTGATAATAAAACGTGACAGAACATAGTATCATTCAAATCTATACGAGAAATAATCAATACATACAACTTCAGATTTAAAAAAAAATAATAAATAAATAAAATAAAATTTAAAAAATAGGCCAGACTTTTTATGTAAGTGACCAAATGTCTGTTCGTATACTTCCCCCCTGTGGCTGTCGGGTGTATTCCCCTGCACACAGTTTCCCCTTGGACTCCGTGGGTGGGTTGGGGTAGGGAGAGGATTAAATGAAGGCAATAATCTATATGGAGAATTCAGACTGTTTCTTCTTCTGACGATCTCAGGATACTCTCAGCGAACTCTTCTAGAATACCAAAATGTCATTTTCGAGCTCTCCAGGTCCTAACAACTCCGGAGCTCTCAGACTTGGTAAGAAAGAGGTGAAAGCAATTGCCGTTGTATCTGTCATGGTCTTTGATGTGCAATGCTAGATCGCCGAGGCATACCGGTGCGAACCACAGGTCCCCCCTTAAAGTGATGATAGGCAGATAATCTTAAATAATCAACTTTCTCCGGCCTAACCACACTACCCCCACGAAACCCAACCTCTTAATACAAACCCCAGCCCAACTCCAATCTCCTCCCTTCTTTTTCTTAGTCATTACCCATTAGCTCAATCCCCCAGGAAGACCACGCCCTTGTAATGCTGTGCTCCATCAACTCCTTGGCATTATGCTGAATGACGGTCTACTCTGGGTTCTACATGTCAATAACATTATCGAATCAAGCTCCATTCGACTCCATACTTTGCTACTAATAAAGTCGTTTAGCTTTTCGTCCATAGAGCCATGCAAAACCTCCTAAAGGATCTCTTTTTACATAAGGTTACACATGCATCATCGACCTTGGTATATAACCTCACAACACTGCAGACTCGCAGAAAGTACAGGA
>NW_028234408.1:22633671-22636171 GCF_977035675.1 Penaeus japonicus
CCCCTTATCCATCCACACCCCCCCCCCCCTATATATATATATATAAATATTTAAGTGGTTGTATATAAAAGATATATTGTATAGGTTGAGATAGAGAATTAGATACGACATACATTGTCTTAGACTTATAGGTGAGATAGTTTGATAGTGATTGAGTGTTAGTTTTTGGATGTGACTGATGTGTCTGTCTGTGAGTGTGTGTTAATAGTGTTTTAATAGTTAGTGAAGAGGTGTGTGTAGATTTGATAGATTTATCTTACAGTGTGGCGATGTTATAGATTGTGTTAGTGTGTGTGAGAGGTATGGAGAGTGTGTTATAGTGTGAGAGTGTGTGACTGTGTTTTTTATTGGAGTGAGATAGAGAGATTTATATAAAGAGATGGATATTCTTGTATATAGGTATATAGTGTTGAGAGTTGATGTGATTTGTGAAGGTTTGAGAGTTTGAGATAGAGAGCAGAGTAGTATTTTTTTAGTGATTATATCTATATAGAGATGTTGTTTTATTAGAGAGTTATGTTACAGTGACACACTACTAGAGTGTAGTTTCGTTATTTATATAGTTTTTATATATAATATATATATTTATTGTTATATTTATATAAATAGATATATTTAGTAATATAGATGTTACATATATAGATATATATATTTAATTTTACACAATATATATATATTATATATAATTAAAATATATAGATAATATATTTATATATATTTTATGTAATTGTTATAGATATTATAATATATTTATATATTTATTATATATATATATGTATACATATATATCTATATATATTTATATAATATATATATTCAGTATATTTTTTTATTTATATTTTTAGATATATATATATATCATATATATATTTATATATAGTACTATATAAATTATTTTTATATATTACATCTGTCTAAGATATATATATATATGTATATATAGTATAGATATATTTATATATATCTTAAAGTGTTCTACTATATTACCTAAATATCTGATAGTGGTACATTTTATATATTATATGTATATATATATGTATATATTTATATAATATAGTATCTACAATATACGTAGATAGATAATTTATATAATATGTATATATATATTAGTTATATAATTTAAATAATATATTATATATAATTGATATATATATATAGATAGAGTTATGGTATCCGTTTATATATATCCATGTATAGATATACGTCTATATTGATATATATATATATATATATATATTATATTATATATAATAGATATATTTATAGATATCTTGATATAATATATTTAGTATTTTTGTGAATAATTTTGTATATGTATTTTATATAATTAGTATATATATAGTTATATTTATAGATTTTTTGTGATATATTTATATATATAATGTTTAGAGAATATAATTATTTATAGATAAATTTATATATATAGATATTTATATATATACTAAATAATATGTATATTTATACGTATATGTATATTTATATACTGTATATTTATGTTATATATAGATTTATAGATATATGAATAGCTATAGATATATAATATATATACTATATATATACATATATAATGTATTATAGTATATATATATTAGAAGTGGAATATATAGTTATATTATATATAAAATATACTATTTTACATATGTATATGTATATATATTATATATATATCTATTATATATATATATATATATTATATATATATTATATATATTATATATATATTGTGGCACAATATATATCATAATATAACAAATGTATATATACAATTTATATATATAGGTTATTATATATATATATAGTTATATATATATATATATATAATATAGATAACTATATAGTAATATACATATAATATATATATATATATATATATAGGATAATATATGCGGTTATTATATATTATATTTATATATTATATATATATATTTAGATATAATATATATAGTATATATATATTATATAATATATGTACAATATGTCGCTATTTGGTATATTTATATTACACTGTATATTATTAGATATTTATATGATTATATATATATATATATATATAATATATATTATATTGACTATTATATATATATATATATAGGATATATTCAGAATTGGTCCTAGGGTTTCCCTGGTCCTTTCCTATATGCTATATATAATTTTATATATGTATATCTGGTATCACACATATAGGTTATTTTATTTTGATATATATAATATATATATATAGTCTATAAATATATATATATATATATATTAATATATGTCTTAAGTTATATATATATATTGGTATAGTATATATATATATATATACATATATATTCTATATATAGATATATACATATATAATATATATATAGCGAGAGGACTGAGGGAGAAGCGAGAAGAGAAAGAGAGAGCGAGGAGAGGAGCGGGGCGAGAGAGAGACGAGAAGTCGGGAGAGCGGCAAGAATGAGCAAGAGAAAGAGAGAGGAGATGACTTGGAGAACCGCCACGAGAGAAGAGAGGA
>NW_028234408.1:22683671-22688671 GCF_977035675.1 Penaeus japonicus
GAGAGACTAGGGGGAGGTAGAGGAAAGAAGAGATGAGAAATAAGAGTAGAAGAAAGAAGATGAGATGAAGGAGATGGAAGAGGAGACGATGAAGGAAGAGGAATAAGATTAAGAAATACTGCTGATGGGAAAGAGGGAGAAGAAGCGGAAGAAAAAGAGGTGGATAAAGAAAAGGCAAAGGAATTAGAATGAAGAAGAAGAAAGGCAGAAAAGGGGGTTTAGATAAGAATAACCAACTTCACAACGCAAAGGATGTCACTGACGTCTCAAGTTAAATCAAGATATAACCACAACGCGTGAATTACACCTCTTGTGAAGTTATTCCGTCTGACCTATATTAGAAGGAGAAGGACGAAGGAGAAGAAGAAAGATAAAGAAGACAAAATGGAATAAGAAGAAGCAGAATAAGAAAGAAGAAGCAAGAAGAAGGATGAAGGAGAAAGGAAGGAGGAAGGAGAAAGGGAAACAGGAGAAGTAGCAGAGAAAATTAATAAATTCTCAAATTCTCAAATTCCAGGAAGGAAAGAAAAAAGGAAGATGGAAGGAAAGAAAGAGAAGAGGCATAGATAAAGAAATAGGGAAGTCAGGAAAGAGAACAGAAATAAAGGAGAGAAGAAAGAAAAAAATAGATAAAAGAAATACTAAAGACAGAATGAGAATAAAAAAAAAAATAATGGAAGAGAAAGAAAACACAACCACAAAAAACAAAAGAGTGAGAAGGAAAAGAAAGAAGAAAGGAGGAAGGAAGGAGAGAGAGAAAAAAAAGGGGAAGAAACGAAAAATAAAAGCAGCGAAAGCGAAGAGGATAAGAAAGAAAAAGAAGAAAATAAAAAAAGGAAAAAAAATCAAGAATAAGATTAAGAAAAGACAAAAGAAGAAGAAAGATGAAAAGAGAAAGAAGAAGAGGCGAGAGCCGAGAATCCTAGTGGCACTCCGAGGCCAGCAGCCAAAGCGAGGCTCGGTGCGGTTCGCTTCCCCCTTTCACCGAACATGAGACTTAACCAAATTGAAACGGAGAGCTTAGAGCAACACCGGGATGGCGAGGGGAGAAGGGGCGGGAGGGGGGGGGGCACGGGAGGGGAGGGGAGGGGAGGGGAGAAGACAGGAGGATGGGGAGGAGGGAGAGGGGGGGAGAGGGAGGAGGGTGAGGGAGGGGATAGGGAGGGAGGGGAGGGGAGAAGAAAGGAGGAGGGGGGGAGGGGGGGGGAGAAGAGGGGAGAGGGGGGGGAGAGGGCGAGGGGGGGGAGAGAGGGAAGGGAGGAGGGAGGAGGGGGGGGGGGAGAGGGGGAGGAGGGAGGGGAAGGGAAGGGAGGGAAGGGAGGAGAGGGGAGGGGGAGGAGGGAAAGGAAGAAAAGAAGGATGGGGAGGAGGGAGCGGGGTGGGGAAGCGAGTGAGGGAGGAGAGGGGGGGGAGAGGGAGGAGGTTGAGGGAGGGGATAGGGAGGGAGGGGAGGGGAGAAGACAGGAGGATGGGGAGGAGGGAGAGGGGGGGAGAGGGAGGAGGTTGAGGGAGGGGAGAAGAAAGGAGGGGGAAGAGGTTGAGGAGGAGGGGGAGATGAGGGGAGAAGAAAGTGAGGAAAGGAGGAGGAGGAGGAGGAGGAGGGGAAGAGGCAGGGGATGAAGGGAGAAGGTGGTGGTAGGAAGGGAAATGAGGGTGGGGGGTTGGCAGGACAGGAGGAGTTGATAGAAGGGGTTGACGGAGAGGGGAAAAAGGGGGAGGGAAGGGAAAGGTATGAAAGAAGGGGGACAAGGGGAGGGGGAAGAGGGGGAAGGGGGAAATGAAGGGAAGAAGGAAATATAGTGGGGACGGGAGAGGAGGGGAGATAGAGAGGGATTGGGAGAAGATAGAGGAGAGGAGGGAAGAATTGAAGTTTGGGGAGAAAGAAAGGAAAAGGGAGGGAAAGAGAAGAGAGAAGTTGAAGGAAGGAGGAGAAAGTGAGGGAAAGAGAGGAAGAAGACGGGGGATGGAAGGAAGAGGGTGAAAAGGGAAAGAAAGGGAGGGGAGGATAGAGAGAACGAGAGGAGGCTGCCAGGAAAAAGATGAGGGAAAGAGAGGGGAAAAGGTTGAAAAGGGGGAGGAAAGGAATGGAGTGAAAGAGGAGAGAAAGGAGAAGCAAGAAACAAAAGGGGAGGATGAGGAGGAAAGTGAGGGATTAAAGAGAAAGGGGAAAGAGGAAAAGAGGTAAAAGAAAACGAGGTAAAAATAAAAAAAAGGGATGAGGGAAGGGAGGGAGGGGAAAAGGGGTGGGGAAGGAAACAAAAAAAAGGGGAAAAAAAAAAAAGAAGGGAAACAGAGGTAATTAAAAAAAGGGGGCGGGGAAGGGGGGGGGAAGGGAAGGGAAAAGGTTGAGGAAAGAAAGAAGGAGATAACGTGGGAGGCAAGGGGAAGACAGGGCGAGGAAAATAAATGAAGGAAGGGGAGGATGCAGAGGGAGAGGACAAGGATTAGGATCGGGAGGAGAGCGTGACCAAGAAAGAACGGAAAGAGTAGGAGAGGGGAAGGGGGAAGGGGAAGAGGGAGAAAGAATGGGGAGAAGTAAGAGAGAAGAAAAGATGGAAACTGGGAAGGAGAGGGGAAACGTGAGGAGAAAATAAAGCAAATGAGACTAAAGGGATGAAGGGGAGAAGAACCATTACAGATATGAGAACGATATCACAATAAAGTTTATTGTATATAATTGAAATAAAAATAATTATGATGATAAGAAGAATAACGATGATAAGAACGAAGATGATAAAGATATTAGTATAGATGATATGATGATATATCTACTACTAAAAAATCGCAATGATAATAACAATTAATAAAATGATGATAACCATAAAGACAAATAATGATGACATTGATAATAAAAATCATCTTGATGATAATGAGAGTAATAATCATAATATATTCATAATCATAATGATGATAACAGTAATGGCAATAATAATAATAATGCTAATAATGATGTTAATAAAAATGTCAATGATAATAACAATGACGATAATGCTAATAATGATGTCAGTAAGAATGAAAATGATAACAAAAACAACAGTAGCGATGATGATAATCATGATATTAATAACAGCAATAAAAATAATGATGATAGTAATGATAACGATAACATCACAGTAATAATGATAAGGATGAGGATAATGCTGAGGATAATGGCGATAATGATAATGGGAATTACAATATTAATAATAATGATAAGGATGATATTGATAATAATGATTATCAACAACAATAATGATAACGATAATATTAATGGTAATAATGGTGATTATAAAAACAATAATGATAATTGTTACAACAGTGATGATTGTAAATAATTATACAATAAAAGTATTGATAGTATAGATGATAATGATAATGATGATAAATGATTATAATGATAGCAAGAAAGATGATAATATAAACATTGATAATGATAATGATGATAGATGATAATAATAATAACAAAAGCAATGATAATGATGGTAGTAATGATGATGATAATGACAACAATAATGATAATAATAATAGTGATAGCAATAAAGATAATAAGAGTGATAATGACAATGATAATAGTAATAATGAAGATAATGATGATAATGGTAATTTTGATTATAATGACAATAATGATAATGAAAATAATGATAATGATAATGACAACGATAATAATGATAATATTAATGACAATAATAATGATTATAATAACAATGATAATAGCAATAACAACAAGAACTATAATGATAATGATGATTATAGTAATAATAATCTTTTTCATAACAATAATGACAACAATAACAAAGATGATGATAATGATAACCATGATCATGATAGCAATAATAATTATGATAACGAACATGACAGAAATGATATCCCCCTGACAACCATAATTATAAGCGCACCATCCCGCGTGACATGACCGAACATAAGCCAGCCTCCTCTCTTCCCGGTGCCAGCCCCGAGAAAAGCCAACGAGCGGCGCCGTCCACACTCATCCAGAGGTGAGCTTGTTTTCCAGCTGGCCTGCACTACACTGGGACCTGTCTCACTAAACGGATTTACTTGATCAACAATGCTATTTGTTGTCGACGCTCTTGCTCTAATCATGCACCGGTTAGCAGCCTGTGTGATGCGAGCCTCGTACTCTGATATGAAGGTAGGTTCTGAGGTCCTTCAGTCATGTGTGTGTGTGTGTGTGTGTTCGTGTGTATGTGTGTGTGTATGTGTGTGTGTTCGTGTGTATGTGTGTGTGTGTCGATGTTGTGTAGTTAAGTGTGTGTGTGTCGTTGTATGTGTGAGAGAGTGTTCGTGTGTTGTAAGTGGTGTTTGTTGATGTGGTGTAGTGTGTGTTGTGTCGAAGTATGTATGTTGTGTGTGTGTTCGTGTTCGTGGGTTGTGTGGTGTGTGTGTGTGTGTTCGTGTGTATGTGTGTGTCGTGTTAGTGTGAATGGGGTGTGTATGTGTGTGTGAGACCTAGGTGTGTGTTATCGTGGTAGTATTTGTGTGTGTTGGGGTTTTCGTGATCGTGTGTGTGTGTGTGTGTGTGTGTACGTGGTGTTCGTGTTAATGTGAGTGTGATCGTGTGTATGTGTTTGTGTGTGTGTGTGTTCGTGTTGTGTGTGTGTATGTGTGTGTGGTGGGTATGTGTGTGTGTGTTTTTGGTATGTGTGTGTGTGTTCGTGTGTAATGTGTGTGTGTGTTCGTTGTGTGTGTTATCCGTGTGTGTGTTTCGATGTTGTGTGTGTGTGTGTGTGTGTGTTCGTGTGTATGTGTGTGTGTATGTGTGTGTGTTCGTGTGTATGTGTGTGTGTGTGTGTGTGTGTTCGTGTGTATGTGTGTGTGTGTTCGTGTGTGTGTGTGTTCGTGTGTATGTGTGTGTGTGTGTGTGTGTATAGATATTTATCATCAATTATGCATGCAAATTTTCATACCCCCATACGTATGATGCATATCCACATACATACCTACATGCACAAGTATATCGACATCCGAGCACAGTTACACACCTATACGCACGCCCACACGTC
>NW_028234408.1:22696171-22698671 GCF_977035675.1 Penaeus japonicus
AAATACATATATATATATATTGACCATATATTATACATATATATATATATATATAAATATATATATCATATATATATATATATATATATATCTATATATATGAATATATATATATATATATAATCTAATATATCATATATCTATATATATATTGTTTATATTGAATATACTATATATATATATATATATATCTATATATATAATTATATTGTTTGTTACATATACATATATATACTATACTATATCAAATCACTATATATATTGAATATCGTATCTCTCAATCTATCTCTATATAATCTCTCTAAATATACTACCAATCATCATACTATATCTCTCTATATATATATCATCACAAACCTACTCTATCCCTCAATATCTCATATATATCATATATATCAATATCACCTCACATATTTTATAACGCAACTCAAAATATGTTGATAAATATAATGTTGTGTGTTGTGTGTGTGTGTTGTGTGGTGTGTGTGTGTGTGTGGTGTGTGTGTGTTGTGTGTGTGAGATGTGTTTTAGAGAGTGTGTGTGTGTGTAGGTGTGTGTATTTACACGCACTTTAGTCTCTATCTCAAAATTGTATCTATATATATATATATATACTATATATATCTAAAACCTCATAACTATATAGTCAATATATATAATATATACACTCATCTAACTACATCTCATAATTTATATCTATATATAAATATTATATATGCATATATACTATATATATATGGTATATAATCATATATTTATTAATGACAAATCTCTAACCCTCTATACATATGTTTATATAAATCTTATTATATCTTTTTTTATAATATATTATTTATATATCGATATATAAACAGATATATATGTATGTAATTTATATATATTACATCTACTATATATATAAAACTATATATTTTATATATATTATATGTAAGTATCTATATATATATATGTGAATATATATATATAGCTAATATATATATATAATATATACTTCTATATCATATCTCAGCTGTATATCTTATAATATATATATATACATTAAATATACATATATATTTAATATATATATAATAATATATATATATATATGTAGATATACTTCTATGTATATATATATCAATATATATAATATAAAATCTTATATGTATATAATATATAATCTATATATATAACTATATAATATCTACTATATATATTATATACATTATATATATATATCTTTACAAGACTATATATATATATATATATATATATATATAATATATACTATATATCTGTGATGTGTGTGTGTGTGTGTGATGTGTGTGTGTGTGTGTGTGTGTTGGTGTGTGTAGGTATAAAAGTGTTTTGTGTGTGTGTGGGTGTGTGGTGTGTGTGTGTGTGTGTGTGTGGTGTGTGTGTGTAAGGTGTAGCACATATATATGTTGATTTACCTATATTAATGCATCATATATTTCTATATAATACATTAATTATATTATAAACACTATCTCAATATATATATATATATATATATATATATATATATATATATATATATTCACATATATATGTTTACATATATGCTGAATTGTCAACATAAAAAAAAAAAAAACGTAAACGAATTACGAGAAATGTGAATTATAATAACATAATTGAGAGAGTCAAAGATCTTCCACACCAGAGAGTAAATAAGATAACAGATTACTTTCTAAACATTTATCTAATCTGCCATTATGTGTGTTCATTTTGAAAACTAGGTCTGACTGATGTTACATTCACTATAGTATATCCACTGCTCGAAGGATTTCCTTATATATTTGCAGCTTCATGTAACATTTATAAACGCATTAAGTAAGAATAAAGATTTTCGTTCCTCTTTGGATTAATTGTACCTTTCTTTAGCAAGGGACGGGGAAATAAAGGCCTTGTAGTGTGAAAAAGGTTTTAAAATAGCTTATCAATGCAGGGATAATCTATCGTTAGACGATTGAATTATTTTTTTTATAACACTAGAGATATATTTATAAGCTTCTTACAAAGAGTATTACGTAAAAGAAAAAGGACTTATTGATAGTAACGATATCTTCTATGAGAATATCCGTTCTAAGAGGTCAGAGAGAAATATCCCAGGGGTTCGGTCGGGAAAGGACTGTATATAAAATTATTTAATTAATTCTGCGTCAGTGTCACGTAAAACACTTTCCTTCCAAAGCGCAGAGAGCGGAAGTGGCAGCAAAGGCGCTCCTGGAGGTGACAAGTTGATTGACTCAGGTCAGTCAACCACATCGCATGCAAATTCGACACTTCATTCTCAGTGTGATATCTCCACGGTATAGATCCTAGCACCGATGCAAACTTCTCACTTGCAATGCTAACCGATTAAAGAAAAAAAAAACAGTTTTTTATATATAAACTGAATCACCACCATGATATGAGGAGAATCAACGTCGTGGGGTTTCTAACCTTCCGCTGATTCTTCATCGGCCGAAGTAAAAACCGAAATGGATTTTTTTACTAT
>NW_028234408.1:22704192-22711692 GCF_977035675.1 Penaeus japonicus
AGCGTTAGGGTTGATGTATGTTGTACAAGAAAAAGAAGTAAGCCTAGGAAACATCATTGGGGGACACTTAGCAGTTAGATGATGCATCTTCAAGAACACGGAGAGTTTTGTCGTTAAAGAAAAAAGCGATCCTGCAGGTCGGTCTTTTTAGAGGAAATATGTCAAAGGGTTTGGAAAATGCTGCTGCAATAAGCGAAGATTTCATTCTACTTCTCTCACAATGCTTAGGTGTGGCCACGCATTGTATACGACGATGTGTATTACTATGAATATTCAAATAATATTCCCCGTAAATATTATGGCACAGTTATGCTACCAGTCCTTAGAGCATTGGAAAAATCTGCTGGTCTACCCTGATAGATAGTTTGAGTACCACTGCATCATATAAAAATATTCGTGTGAAAGATCAGAGGTCGCTGGATCATGTGATTGCAAAGGACCAGCAGAACACCCCCCCCCCACCCCCCCTCCACACACACACATGGTTTTGAAAAGTCACGGAATGTATCGTGTAAATGATTGCTTCTGCTTTATGCGTGGGCACTTTTTTATTTTTTCCTTAATCTCTAGGTATTAGTGGGTGTCATTGATATTCCTGTTATGCCAATGAACTTAGAGTATGTGGGTGGGATGTGGGAGTGTTGTAGGCTTGTTTGATAACGTTTTGCTGCTGTGGTTTAGTTTACTGAATATCTCTCAGGTGATAACCAATGATAAAAAAAAAATCACAGCACCATAAGTGAACAGGATGAAACTCGGGATGGTTGAGAAATACGAAAAAATAAAAATAGAACCAAAATAGCCTCTGATTCTTCAAAAAAAAAAATAATAATAAATAAAACAATAGAAATAGATAAAAATAATTGAATATAAGAATATAAAAAGAAAAGAAAAAAAGGACAAACACAGACGCATACGTAGACCACTAGGTAAATAATTCTGTTCTGCTTCACTGGCTTCGCATGTTCTTCATTTAAGCCAAAGGATGGTTCCCTTTGCTCAGACAGTGAACCAAGTGGTAGTAGAAGTCGTGGCGGAGATGCAGCACAAGTGATCATGACCGATCATGATGACAATAGTTATGATAATAATGGTAATACTAATTATTGTAATAATGATAATAATCATGATATTAATAAAGAGAAAAATGATAGTGATAGTAATAGTAATAATGGTAAAGATAATGACGATAATGGCAATGGTAATGATTATAACAATTATGGTCATAATGATGATATTGATAATAATGATAAAGACAATGATAGTGATAATAATACCAATAATAATGATGATAATGATAATTTATATATATATATATATATATATATAATATATATATATATATATATATTTATATGTATCTATATGTATGTATATATATTGATTTATTTCTATATATATATATATTTATATATATTATATATAATATATATATATATATATATATATATATATATATATATATATATATATATATATATATATATATATATTATATATAATATATATATATATATATATATATATATATATATATTATATATATATAATAGATATATATATATCTATATATATATATATATATATATATATATATATATATATATATATATATATTATATATATAAATATACTATATATAATATATATATATATATATATATACATATATATATATATATATTATATATATATATATTATATATATATATATATAATATATATATATATATATATATATATATATATATTATATATATATGTATATATATATATATATATAATATTATATCATATGTATCATAATATATAATAAATATATATATATATATATATATATATATATATATTATATATATATCATATAAATGAAAAGAAAAAAATATATATATATATATATATATATATAAATATATATATATATATATATATATATATATATATATATATATATATATATATATATATATATATATACTATGTACATACAATCTTGCTGATTTGAAGGTAAGTTGATATGGAAGAGAGAGAGCAGCCCCGCAGGCCTGGTAATAACAGCCGTTGAAATATTTACAATTCAGTCCCCAATGCTTACGCCCCAATAAACAATGTATATAGAAAAAGGCGAATACCGCTTTTGCATGTTTGTTTGTTTTTGTATACAGAGCGATCTCAAAACCATAGCAAAGGGATGTTATTATCTCCTATGATAGTTTTACATCAAGGGCGGTCGTAGGGAGGGGCGGAGGCCACTGCAAAGCTATAGAACTGATACGGGCGTTCAGTTCCGCTGTTTAAAGGGCATTAAATTTAACGATGATGAGTTAGGGAGTAAATGGGAGAAGCAAATGTGTATCGGTATCATATTAAAGTTCTTCTGTATGTCTGTATTGGCACGCGCGTATATTCACATACACACACAGGCACGTACACAGATTCATGCGTGTGTGTGCGTGTGTGTGTGTGTGTGTGTGCGTGCGTGTGTTTATATACATATATATATATATATATATATATATATATATATATATATATATATATATATATTTATGTGTGTGTGTGTGTGTGTGTGTGTGTGTGTGTGTGTGTGTGTGTGTGTGTGTGTGTGTGTGTGTGTGTGTGTGTATTATCATCATTATCGTCAGCCTGTATCATTCCACTGCGGGACGTAGGTCTCTCTCATTCTTTTCCGGTCGTTCCGGTCTTGTGTCCTCTGATTCTGGTTTGCTCCTGCGAAATTCACTATTTCATCACCCCATCTTGTTACTGGTCTTCTCTTGTTTTCTTTGTTTCATGTATTTCCCATTCTGGTGTTTTTTGTTTTTTTTTTTCTTTCTTTTTTTTTTTCTTTTTTTTTTTTTTTTTTTGCCTGATGCATGTAGCTCTCTTCCTGTCTCTAAAGCTAACTCTTAACATAAGCCTTTCCATTCCTCTTTGAGCACTTACTAATTTCCTCTCCAGTACTTTGGTCGTAGTCCATGTTTCTGACCCATATGTTATGACGGGGAGGACACATTGGTTAAAAGCCTTTTTCTTTAGACATAATGGCAGACGGCCTTGTAATATATTACTTTGTGTACCGAAAGCACTCCAACCCATCCTTATTTGTCGTTTTATCTCGGTTTCGCAGGATGGGTTCGCCTGGATGAGTTCCCCTAAGTATGCATACTCGATTGCTGCTTCTAGTACCTCGCCCTGTATTTGTATTTGCTCAACTGGCGTTCGACTGTTAAACATGACTAGTCTTTTTCATGTTCAATTTACGGCCAATCATCAGACTCTCCCTATTCAAATCGCTTTGTAATTGTTGTAGTTCATTTGCTGACTCGCCGAAAAGAATAATGTCATCTGCAAATCTTAGATTGCTTAAGTGCTCATTCCCTATTTTAATCCCTTTATCCTTCCAATCTAACTTCTTGAATACTTCCTCCAAGCAAGCTGTAAACAGCTTCGGTGAGATGGTGTCGCCCTGTCTAACACCTTTTTTATTGGTATTTTATCGGTTTCTGCGAGGAGTTTAATAGTTGCTGTACCCTTTCTAAATATATCCTCTAATACTCTAAAATATATATACTCTACTTATTAACGAATTAAATCTAGTACTGCCGCTATCTGTATCGAGTCGAATGCCGTTTCGTAATCTACGAATGCCACACACAGAGGCTACCAATATTCGTTTGTTTTCTCTCTCATTTTGGTTAGTGTGTGAATATGGTCTGCAGTTGAGAATCCACTGTGGAAGCCTGCCTGTTCCCTAGATTGTTTTGAATCTAATAAATCGGTGATGCGGGCTGGGATGATTTTTGTCAACAGTTTATAGATTACTAAAAGGATACTTACAGGGCGGTAATTCTTTAAGTCTTTTACGTCCCCCCTTTTGTGTATTAAAATTATTATTGTGTTCTTCCGACGATTTTGGAGTTCTACCGTCGCTCAGACATTAGGTTAAAAAGATCTCTCCTGCATTTTAAATAAGATCGATACTAATGCCATCTTCTCCTGTTGTTTTTCCTTTTTTCGTGTCTTTTAGTGCCCTTTTTATTTCCTCTCCCGTAATGTTTGGAACGTCTCCAATTGTTGTGTTTGTCTCCGTTCGTGGTTGATCGTTTAAGTGGTATAAGTCCCAATAGAAGCACTCTACTACTTTGATAACTTTATCTTTATTGTATGTCACCTCTCCATTGGGTTTCTTTACTGCAGACATTTGTTTTTTCCTTATTCCGGTGCCCGAAAGCAGAGCTTCATTTATTTTTCGTATGTTAAATTTGCGTACATCCTCTTTCTTCTTCTTGTTTATCGTCTTAGTCAGCTCTGCTGATTCTATCTTGTCACTGATTGATATTATTGTCATGTCCCAACGCTGTTTTATAAGCTTTATAAGCTTGCTTATATATATATATATATATATATATATATATATATATATATATATATATATATATACATATATATATGTATGTATGTATATATATACACATATATATACACACACACAGACATATATATGTATATATATATATATATATATATATATATATATATATATTTATATATATTATAATATGTATATATTTTATATATATATATAATTATATATATACATATATATACATATATGTGTGTGTGTATATATCTATATCTATATCTATCTATATATCTATATATATATATATGTGTGTGTGTGTGTGTGTGTGTGTGTGTGTGTGTGTGTGTGTGTGTGTGTGTGTGTGTATGTATATATATATATATATATATATATATATATATATATATATATATATATATATATATTTATTTATATATGTTTGTGTGTGTGTGTGTGTGAAAATACCAAAGAATATCCCTGGAGTGAAAAGTATGTCCCACCTAATATCGCATTGTCGCAAGCTCGCGGCTTCAGCCATCCCTGCCTCCCGAATTTTCTGGCTTTTTTTGATGGCCCATAAGTGCGTTTGAGCTCCCTACCAAGGGTCATAAAATGCCGAAAAATGGCAGAAAGTGGCAGGAAGTTATAGACACCCCAGTACGAAGGAAGAAGGCATGAAACAACCGATCGATTACTGCAGCTGCCATGAAGAAAAACTCCCCCGATTTACTGGAAAAGGCCTCCATTCTGCTATCGACAGTGGGCGCGCAGCAACCGATTCCAGCCGTAAATTGTTTGACAAGGCACCCCAATATCAGCAGCTGCATGGATGGTACCGACACTCTGTTCCTGCTGCGCTAAAGCAGGAGTTCATTTTCATTTTTCGGAATTTGACGACCCGCGGTACAGGGCACTGACGTCACTGTGCGTTTCTGGTTTTTTGTTTTTGTTTTTCTGTGTTTGTTATATATATGTTTTTTTTTTATATTACCCTCATCTGTTTTGTATTCATTATTGTTATTATTGTTATTGCTGCTGTTGTTACCTTTATTATGATTAGAAGTAGTAGTTGTGTTTTTTGCTTTAATGTCATCACTATTGTTATTATCATTATTATCATCATTATGATATTTCTCACTATCATCAGTATTACTAACATTAATATCATTATCAACCATATCATTATGATTATTTTCATCATCATTATCATATCTTTACATTTTTATATAATAGCACTGTCAGTATCATTATCATTGTTATTACCAGTATTGTTATTGTTACTATTATTTGTATAATCATTATTTGGATTACTGTTAGTACTATTATCATTATTATATGATTATCACCATCGTCATGATTATCTAATCATCAAATTTTATCAAAATCCTTATCATTGTCATGGTTACTACAATCATCATTATCAAAATGATCATTATCAGCATTATCATTATCATCATTTTGAATACTGTTATTGACCCAAAACACTCTTCCGTGTTGATAAAATGGCAGATAAACCCACTATACACAAAACATATTTATTAGAAGATGAGCCTCCAGTTTCAAAATCCACCTGTATTTCATCTTCAGGTCTGAAAATGAAATCCAGGTGGATCTCGAAACTGTGGTCTCATCTTCTAATAAATATGCTTTGTATATAGTGGGTTTACCTGCCAACACTGTCATTAGCATTACCATCATAACTACCATCATTACTTTCCTCAATCTCTAGATATTAGTGGGTGTCATTGATATTCCCGTTATGCTAATTAACGTAGCAGAGTGTGTGGGCAGGATGTGGGAGTGTTGTAGGCTTTGTTTTAATAATAGCTGTAGTTGTTGTCGTTGTAATATCATTAGTATTATCATGATTATTATTATCATCATTATGATATTTCTCAACATTATTATCATTGCTATTATTGATATCATTATCATCAATATCATTATGATTATCCTTATTATTATTATCGATTTTGTGTTTATTCTTTATATTTTTGTATCATCATTATCAAATCTGTTCATATTATCATATCTGTCAGTATCGTTCTTATTATCATTACTATCATTATTAGCATTAGTTTTATCATAATAAATCACTATTATCACTATTTCTGTTATTATTATTATCATGATTATTAATATAACTGTTATCTTTATTTTTTATCATCATCATTGTCCATAATTGCTATTAATTGATATCATTATTACCAGTATCATTATTATCATCTTTATCATCATATCATTATCATACTTTTTATTACTGTTATTTTCATTATCGTTACTACTATCCTTATCATTGGCACCATCAATTATCGTTATTATAATCACTACTATTGTAATCATTGTTGTTATAACCATCATTATCATTTTCATCATTATTGATATCAACACTACCATTTTTTTTTTCTTATTATTACTAAGATTCTGATTATCCCAATATTGTTATTATTACTATCATTACTACTACTATTATGATTATTAACATTGTTTTTATTACTAGCATTATCAGTATGACCACTGCTTTTATCATAATCATCATCATCATTAATTATGAATGCATGTGAACTTATGCGTAATTTTCATTTGAACGACAAAATAAAACTTATTTTTGTCCAAACATTTCTCCTACTGACACGGAATTAATCTTACTTTTTAGTTATATTTTGTGGAAAACGTAAAAGGGATTTTTTATGCAATGGTTCTATACAAGCTACCGTGCCACGTTTTTTTTTTTTTTTTTTTTTTTTTTTTTTTTTTTTTTTTTTTTTTTTTTTTTAAGTAAACGGGAGAAAAAAAGATGGTCTGGTCGTGTACATACAATATCCGTTTGCAAAATGAATCCTATGAATAAAAATGAGATGTCGGAAACCCCTATAGACTATACCCTGGAATTAAACGCTTGAATTTAACAATAGATAAGTACCTTTCATCAAATATGTATAGCAGAATTTTGTTTCTTTTGTTATAAAAATAATTTAATCTTAGATTGAGTATATATATAAATATGTGTGTGTGTGTGTGTGTGTGTGCGTGTGTGTGTGTGTGTGTGTGTGTGTGTAGATATATGCATATACATGTATATACAGTATATGCATATATATATATATATATATATATATATATATATATATATA
>NW_028234408.1:22741692-22744192 GCF_977035675.1 Penaeus japonicus
CTCGTCGCAAGATGGTCGTTAGACGATGCAGCTTCCGCCTCGGGTCGCGCCCAATGAGGGAGGGTCGTTACAAGGTATCGTGCGTGTAATCTGGGTCCGTTGCAGAGTCGTGTTGCCCATATACTACTGACATTCCTTAATCGTCATGTTGTTTACATGCTGCACTACTGCTATAAATATGTTGCCTTTTTTATAATGTGGATATGCTTATTTAATCTTCACATATGGAATTCTCTCTCTCTCTCTCTCTCTCTCTCTCTCTCTCTCTCTCTCTCTCTCTCTCTATTTCTCTCTATTTCTCTCTCTCCCCATCCCTCCTCCTCTCTACTCTCTATCTCCTCTCTCTCTCTCCACTCCTCCTCGAATCTCTCTCTCACTCTCTCTCTCTCTCACTCTCTCTCTCTCTCCTCTATCTTCTCTCTCCTCTCTCTCTCCTCTCCCACTCATTTCTCTCTATTTCTCCCCCCGCCTCTCCACTCTTCTCTCTCTCGGTCTTTCTCTCTCTCTCATCCCCTCTCTCCCAGCTCTCCTCATCACATCATCTCTCTCTCTCTCTCTCTCTCTCTCTCTCTCTTTCCTCTCCCGCTCTCTCTCTCTCTCTCTCTCTCTTTCTCTCTCTCACTTTCGCTCTTTTCTTGCTCTCTCTCTTACATCGTCACCCCCACCCCCCTATCCTTCTCTTATTCTTTCCCTTTCAAAAATCAACAAAAACAAACGCAACAAAAAAAACAAAAAAAAAAATTTCAAAACAAAAACAAAAAACACAAAAAAAAAAAAAAAATTCAAAATAAAAAAAACAAACAAAAAAACTTCCAAACAAACCTACCAATATAATATATGTCCCGTAAGCAGTTTTTTATTTAGATTTAAGTGCGTGTATGTATGGGTGTGTGTTTGTATATATATATAGATAGATAGATGTATTGGCATATACATAGATAAATAGACAGATAGATGGATAGATTAATTGATTTTTACATACACACACACATGAACACACACACACATATATATGTATGTGTATATATGTATATATATAGTCAGTGTATATATATTAGCAAGCAATATATAATATATAATATATATATATATATTATATATTGATATATGTAATATATAATTATATATATAAAAATATATATAATTTTGTTAATTATATATAATCTTAATATTTATATATATATACTCATTGTGTGTGGTGTGTGTGTGTGTGTGTGTGTGTGTGTGTGGGTGTGAGTGTGTTCAATTTGTGTGTGTGTGGTGGGGGTGAGTTGTCGTATGTGTGTGTGTTTGTGTGTATGTGTGTGTGTGTGTGATTGTGTCTGTGTGTGTGTAAACATTATATAATATATAAATATTATATTTATATATATATATAATTATATATATATATATATATATGTGTTGTGTGTGTGTGTGTGTGTTTGGGTGTGTGTGTGTATATGTGTGGGTGTGTGTGTGGTGTGGGTGTGTGTATGAATATATATATATATATAATATATATATTATATTATATATATATATATATATCTATATATATATATATTATACATATATTATGAATGTAAATGTATGTGTGATATATATATATATGTGTGAGTGTGTGTGACCTGTGTGTGTGGAGTCTGTGTGTGTTGAGTCGTGGTGTCAATATATATATCTTTATATATATATATATATATAGTGTTATATATTATTATATATATATATATGTGTGTGTGTGTGTGTACAGGTGTGTGGTTGTGTGTGGTTGGTGTTGTTAGTGTGTGTGTGTGTGTGAGTGTGTGTGTGTTGTGTGTGTGTGTGTGAGTATATATATGTATATTAATATATATTTATATATATATATATATATAAAAATAATATATATATATATTTAATATATATAAATTTTATATATATATATACATATAAATATATATATATATATATATAATGTATATATATATGTAATAAATATAATAACTATATGAATAAAGAGAATAGATATAGATAAATATATGTTTATATATACATGTATGTATATATATTCCTTCATATATAAATCCGCTTTTTCTCCTAACCCAAAACCCTCCCCTCTTCCTACACCTTAACAATCCCTTCCCTTTAAAGCGCCACATACATAAATACTCTCAAGACACATTTCCCCTCATTCTCACTCCTCAGCGGCACCTTCCCCTCTCCTTCTCCCCTACTTCAGCCCTCCTCTCCTCTCCTCCTCCTCCCCCACTCCCTTAACACATCCTTATATAAAAGAGGCAAGCACTCCCCTCACTAGTCCCTTCCTCTCTCTCCTCTCTCCCCTCTCTCCCCTCTCTCACTCTCTCCTCCCATCGCCCCTCTCTCCCTCCATCCTCTTATCCCCTTTAATAACATCAAAAATGTTAAGTTATGGGACGTGTATAAGACCCTTACCTTGCAGAAAGTCGATTATATATATAAAAAATATAAAAGTAAAGCTAAAGAAGTAAAAAGATAACAAAATGGAAAAGAAAACGGA
>NW_028234408.1:22764192-22769192 GCF_977035675.1 Penaeus japonicus
TATATTTATATATTATATATATATATTATTTAAAAAAAGTTAAATTTAAATATATATAAATATATATGTATGTATCTATATTATAAAATATATGATAATATATATATATAAAATAGTATATATATATATATACATATATATATATAGTAATATATATATATATATATATATATATATATATATATAATATAAATTATATATATATATAGTAAGTATATATACAGAAAAAACTGTGTGTGTGTGTGTGTGGGTATGTGGTGTTTGTATGTGGTGCTATAAGTTTATATATGTATATTGTGTGTATGGATGTATAAATATATACTATATATATAACAATAAATATATATATATATATATATATATATTATATATATATATATAAAATATAATATAAAATATATATATATATATATCGATGTATGTGTGTGTGTGTGCGAATGTATGTATTAAAACTATATATATATATATATGTATATATATATATATATATATATAAATATATAATATATAGTATATATATATATATTTAAATATATATATAATATATAGTATATAGTATATAAATATATATATATACATACAACAGTATATATCTATCTTTCTATGATATATATATCTGATATATATATATATAAATATTATATTTATATATATTTAATATATATATAGGGGGGGGGGGACTCTACATCATTAAATTACTAACTAAATTCACTCTCCACGACACGACAACTAACTTCTCACTCACACTAAAACATCTCACCACTCTCAGTCTCTCACAATACAACAAACCAAACATACAGTCATTCACACTCGCAATGACAAACACACAACACATACGACACACTCGAGACACACACACACATACACACACAAGATACACACACTTCTCACACAACTATACTCTATATACTCAGTCTAGAATTAATCACTTCAACACAACGTCGAGCGAGCACACACTCTCACCACACTCTCACTTCACTCAATGACCCACATCACACACACATACTCACAGAACAAACAACAGCACGTCGACCCTTGCACACACTACCACACACATAACTGTGACAGCGACACACCAACTCTCACTGCACGACAGCACTCACTACACACACACGACACTCACACTACACCACACACGACACACCACAAACACATTAATTCAAACACAACTCAAACATCTATCACACACACATCTCACTCTCGCACTCAGCCATACACACTCTAACTTTACAGAGAACACACACAAACCACAGCCACGACTCACACAAACTCTCTCTCACACAACTCACAAGTACACGACACTCACACACTACCTTCATCACACACACACACCCACACACTATCTCTCACTCCCGTACTCGAAACTCACACGACACCGTCTCATAACTGCACTCTCACTATCTACTCCTACTCTCACACACTCTCATTCCACACACTACAGTGACTATTACTTATGAAAACTCACAACCGCACACTATCAAACACACACGCACACGCTGACACACTAGTCACAGACTTCACACATCTCTTTCAAAATTAATAAAAATTTCTCATAATCTCACTCAATCGACACACTTACTCTCACACACTCAGGACTCACAAGACGACACGACGAAAAACTCCACAATCACACATATCACACACTCACTCACACACACAATCACAACTAACACACTCACACTCTCACACACACCTCTAACACCACCAAATCACACACACACCCACACGACGACCTCCTCTCAAACACGCACTCACACACTCCTCACTATCACACACACCCACTCCGTCTCCTCACTCTCATCTCTCGACACACTATCACACACACACATCACACAAACACAGTACAACACTAGCACTCTCATACGACATTCACACACAACGACACTACACTCGACACACTCTACACCACCGACAGTCAACAGACGTGACTCACTCACACTCCAACTAACTCACACCACACACTCACTCCTCCCTCCCCCTCTAACAGGTAAGTCGGTACTCTCACAATCCCACACTCTCTCAATCACACACACTCTCACACTCACTCGACACTATCACTCACACACACAACACGACGGACACAAGCACTCAGAAATCTTACCCATCCACACGAAACAAACAAACACTCACACACGACTCACACACACTCACACTCACAAATAACTACTCACAAATAACCCACTGGCCCAGTCTCCCATTAGGACACTCTCACACACAACTCTCTCACTCACATCACACATATCACAGACGTTCACTTCACACACTCAATCAACTCACCATCATTCTCACTACCCACTCTCACTCTCGACACACTACACACGACTTTCCATCTCGACCTAGCTCAAATGTCACACACACTCTCTACTCTCACTACACACTCTATATCTACACAATCTCATCACAAAAGAAACACACAACCCACACACATCAATCAATCACTACACTCTCACTAACAAACACTCCCATATCTACCTCACGAACTATAAAGCCTCAAACTCTTTTTAATTTTCAACCACTATATACTATCCCAAAGCAAATCGACACACACTCACAAACTACTGTACCTCATTATCTTACATTATAACTCTCATTAGGCCGAAACTAGTTAACTATATGTCTAACTCACACTACTCACAATCACTCTACTCCCTCACTAAAAACCGGCAAACACAAGTCACGATCTACTATATATCCTCACTATATACACACTCAAACATATCACTACAAACATATACACACACCCACCACACCCCACACACTCACATACATACACCCGACAAATCAACATATATCATATATACTATATATATCATCTCTATATATACAAATATAAATATATCACAATATCTACCAATAAAACGCAAACATCATCTCATCTAAATACTCTGATACAAATATATATATAAATATAGTATAATGTATATAATTTATTTATGTATGTATGTATATGGATCTTTCGATATATCAATCTATCAATCTATCTATCTACTATCATTCTATATACATATACACACACACACACTCACACATATAATAAGATAATATATATAATATATATATATATATATAATATATATATATATATATATATATGTCTGTGTGTGTGTATAAGTGTGTGTGTGTATGAGTGTGTGTGTGTGTGTGTGTGTGTTGATATATTATATATATATATATATATGTATATTTATATTATATATATAAATATATATAATATGTGTGTAGTGTGTGTGTGTGTGTGTGTTAGTGTGTGTGGAGTGTGTGACCACACACACACACACACACACACACACACACACACACACACACACACACATATATATATATATATATATATATATATATATATATATATATATATATATATATATATATATACATATATATCCTCGCAACCCCCTCCCCCTCCCTTCCATGTTACCAAGAACAAAAAAGTTAGCGATAAATGAGAACTGTATTAGCGGGCGACATGCGATAGCGCTGAACGTAATCCAATATTCGAGGATTGCCTCAGCGTCTGTGTTATTGCCCCGTCGTGCCTTTGGTAATGTGTGTCTTTGAGGACATCTATCTTTTTTAAAGAAATGGTTTGCCGAATGGGATAAATTAAGCGATGATATGGAAGGAGAAGAAGAAGAAGGCTGAAGATAAGAAGAAGACAGAAACGAAGATGAAAGAAGACTAAAAAGAAAATGAAGAAGTACAAGAGAGGGGAGATACAATCCTCAGGTTAAAATGCCAATCATGCCGTTTCTTTATACACCATCCTGCTCAGCTATCTAAACCTGTCTAACTTATCTTCCTCGTCCTCCTATCTTTCTTTTCTCCCTCCATACGGGCTCCGCGGGCAGAAGGCTATACACGTATTCACTGTAAAGTCATGCATATGTAATGCTATGCAAATGGATGTACTTTGCTGAGTTTGTTCCGAAGTTGTGTTTGCTTCAGAGGGAAGTGAGAGGCTGCTACCGCGGATGGGTGTAGTTTCATGGGATCCCCTTTTGTACACACGCTCATGGACACACCGTTGCAGGCAGATATGATCACGTGCATGCTCTTTCAGCTGACGAAAAGACCGACAATTGAAAAGCACTGTCTTCGTTAGTCAAAAGAGGTTTAAGTCCTCGCTCTTCAATGAGCACAAACACCTATACACAAATAAATATAAGGTTTTAACAACAACGCTCATTTTAATAAAGTTTCTCGACACTTAACTGCCTAAACACAAGATAAACAAAACTTCCTGCACCCTCCGCCGGGACATGGAGATTACCGATCCACGCTAATGGAAGGCTAAATATAGACCTTAAACTGTAAGAACGACCTGCTTGTGTTGCTATTATTAGGAAGGTAAAGCCGGACGGAATTCCTGTCTCACGCAATGCTGTCCGTGTGTGTGTGTGTGTGCGTGAGTGTGTGTGTGTGTGTGTGTGTGTGTGTGTGTGTGTGTGTGTGTGTGTGTGTGTGTGTGTGTGTGTGTGTGTGTGATGTGTCTACGTAAAGGAAAGTGTTTTTTATTACTGTGTTTAATGCGAAGGCATGTGGGAGAGAGAGAGAGAGAGTATGTATAGATATGGGTTTGTGCATGTGTGTGTGTGTGTGTGTTTGTGTGTGTAGGTCTGTATTTGTTTGTATGTATGTGTACGTGCATACATATTCAAATAAGAAACAAACATGCCTGAAAGACGGGAGAAAAACGCCAATAAAGAAATAATAATAGCAACCACAAAAACGGATCTCAAGAAAATCCAAAGTTCGTCTATAAAGGAGCAAGTAAAGGACCGTAACCCGACAATGGAATTATCAGCCAACAAACACACAGCCGTCGAGCAAGCACTTTAAACTCCTCTCCTAAACTCCACTGAAGTTTCTGCCTGCCCGAAGAAGACGCTGTTTTCTAGCTTAACTTTCCACTCGAGAAGGGAGAGCAAAGAACCTCCATCTCTCAGTCGCGTCTACCTCTTCCCCCCTCCCCCCTCCCCCTCCCCCTCTTGATTGTCCTT
>NW_028234408.1:22786692-22789192 GCF_977035675.1 Penaeus japonicus
CTATTGCGCAGTGAGTGTCTTGAACAAACTGAATGAAGTTTTCCACTTTTACTCTTCTTTAGTGTAAACAATGTTACTGTCTGTGATGACGGCAATATGATCTTACTTTTAGTTTTATTATTTGTGTAGTTTAGTGGAGCACAGGTTGGTTTGCGCATCTGTTAATTACGTCCTTTTCAAAATCTCTCTTTGCTTCTCATAAGATTTGGTATCCCCATTTCTTCCTACTTCGTATCGTTCAAGTGCTGCTTATGACCTGTGTCTTTTGAACCCTATCCGTTGGAGGTCTTTGCTTCTCGTTTTCTTTCATTTTCTTTTTAACCACTTCTGGCCTTTCCTTGTTTCGGATTTGAATTTTGGTACGCATCTGTTAGCTGCTGGCTTACAGATTTCGAAAAATCCTGAGTACTGTACTCTTTGTCCACTCTTGCTCCCCAGTTTATGTTTCCAAAGTATCGTTTTAGATCCCTGTGCTTACTTCTCATGTAATTGTACCTCCTCTTTCTGTTCCTCTCTTCAATTATTTTTCCTGTAATGAACAGTATCTTAGTTTCACTTCTACGCGATCACTTCTTGCTGTGGAGGACATCTTTATGCTTTGTGAATATTGGGACCATCATAGACGGTATGTCTAGCCTTCTCCCCCTTAAATGTTCGGCCACTTATTGGAAAGTTGAATACTCATTTATGATTTTTGTTTATTTTGAAGCAAACAAATCAGGCTGCGCTCTTGGATCAAGACTTCCCCGTTAATCGCGCTCTTAAAATTATTTCCAATGTATTTGTTTCCACGAATTATAGAGAAGCCTCTAACGCGTTTCTTGAATTTCCTTTTCGTATGTGTGCGTTGATGTATAAGGTGGCACATGTAATGTAGGATCCATTGTGTTTACCTCATTTGTATCGACTTCAATAGCCTTTGGTTCCACAATAAGATTTTGCATAATTTCTACTTCTGTAGTGATTCCTCTCTCCTTGTTGATATTCCATTCCCATCTAACCTTTCCTTTCTCTAAACATTACAGTCTTTGAGGACTAATGTTACTTTCTGTATGAGGGAGTCAAGTTTACATTTAATATTACATCCAGGTTGTTCGTTTTAGTTATTGCATTTAGTTCAAGTAACAAACAAAGCCGTCTGGATTTCTGTGAACGATCCAGTTAACTTCTCGGTATTCCTTTTTATTAATATTATTATCATTGGGTTGCCTGGCTTTCATCTTTCTTTGTACATTTGTTTGTTCAGGAATATCACTTTTATCTTGGAATAATCCCACCTTCGAATAATCCCACGCGCTACGATTTTCTTTTTCGTCATTCAGGATCAAATTACTAACTTCATTGTATCGTCTGATGCCCTCCTCTAGCACTTTGCCATTGTTTACGTCTGCAATGTTCTTCGCATGTTGGCCAAGTTACGACTTCATTTGGTTTTCTTAGTCGTGCCTGCCAGCTTCAGTTTTGTCTTTTCCTTTTCCTTTTTCAAATGTTTTTCATTTCATTTCATTTACTGCTTCCTTTACATTGACAAACGTATCTGTTCTCTTTTTTGTATCATCCAGTTCTTGAGACTTCCTGCCGCTTTCCTTTCAGTCTCCTATATTATTTCATATATTTTGGTTACTCATTCAACCTTTTCTTGTAAGCCCTTTACTTCCCCTTGGCTTTGCTCATCCTCTTGGCTTCTACTTCTACCGTTATCTTTATGTTTTTGGTGTTCTCTCTCTCTGGACGGCTGCACTTCTGCGCAAAATTTTCACTTCAAATTCATATTTTCTTTACTTTCAGATTTTCTACGACGGCTTCGACAACCTCCATGCAAACCGCTGCTTCTGACAACCAATTCCCTGATCTGATGGTTAGTTGTGCCCAATCAAACAAACAAAAGACTGAACTCTACTCACGTTGGTTGTCTCTATGCGCGAAATGCTTGCCATGCAGGATTCACGGCCGCTTCTCACCTCCCTCGCCCTCGCTCTCTCCTCCCGACTTGCAACCTCACTCTCTTTTTCTCTTTTTCGTGAACCACATAGACGAGACAAGAGTTTCAAATCCTCTCATATGAACTCTATGAGTATTTCGAAACGCTCGTCTCATCTTTGAATAAACTCGTTTGGCGTAGAGTGGGCTCCTCTACCACACTATCAACCCGCACGCCCCTCAAAGACAAAACAAAGATTCAACAATGCGAAACATTTCAGCCGCGTCGCCTTCACGCTCGTCAAGCAGAACGGCAAGAGAAACGGAATGGAAGGATCTGGCTGGAGAATCTTTACTTGTTGTCTTCTTCTTTTTTTCTGTTTCTTCTGTTTGTGATAAAGCTAAGACGTTTGGAAAACGAGGTAAGAAAAGGTGATGAAGGGATGGAATGCCTTTTGGGACATTTCTTTTTTTCTTTCTTTTGCAGGTATTCCAAGACGCTATGTTCTTTAATGCATTTTCGATTCTGCCGTTTTCTTTTTTTTAATGATGTCTGTTGTTGTGAGTGAGGTCTGGTTTC
>NW_028234408.1:22815396-22817896 GCF_977035675.1 Penaeus japonicus
CCTTTCTTCTTCTCCTTCTCCTTCTTCCTAACATGTGAATGTCTGTGTGTGTATACATTTACAAGCACAATCGATATGATACAGCCAAATAGAGAGTATATACGCACCTATGAGTATATATATCTATATAAATATCTGACTCTCTCCATCGTATAAGATATACTGGGGAGAGTAATAACGCTAGGTAGCACATCCTCATTGGCGAGGGTAGATTAATGGGTCGAGGGGAGGGAGGCAAGGGGAGGTATGAGGGTGTGAAGGGACGGAAGGGGGAGGAGAGGAGGGAGGGAAAGTGGAAGGGAGGGAGGGAGGGAGGGAGGGGAGAGTGAGTAACGATGGATGGGAAGAGGTTAGGGGATGGGATGGGATGGGATGGGATGGGATGGGATGGGATGGGATGGGATGGGATGGGATGGGAGGGGAGGGGAGGGGAGGGGATTGGAGGGAGAAGGAAGGGAGCAACGGGAAGGGAGAGGCAAAGGGAGGGAAGAGAGGGAGGGGGAACTAAGGGAAGGGACGGGTAAGTAAGGGAGGTAAGAGCAGGAGAGATGAGATGACGGCGGTGGGGAGAAGCGGAGGGGAGGGGATAGTGGGGGCGAAGGGAAGGCGGAGGGAGGGGAGGGAGGGAGGGAAGGGCGGGGATAATGGGGCCGAAGGGAAGGCGAAGGAAGGAAGGAGGCGGGAGCATAAATAAGACAAATGAGAGTGATTGCTCGAGGGAAACAAGTGTCAGTGAGCTGGTTAAGAAATAGATAGAGAATCGCAGATAGATAGGTAAATAGATAGAAAGGAGGTAGATGAATAGTGAGGCATATAGAGAGTGAGAAAGACAGACAGGGGGTTATGCATATAGATAGATCGATAGACAGACAGATAGATGAATAAATAGACAGATAGATAAATAAATAGATCGAGAATGAATAAGAGATAGAGAGAGAGAGAATGAGAGTGAAATTGAATGGATAATGGAGGAGGAAAGCGGTGGATGGAGAGAGAAAGAGAGAGAGAGAGAGAGAGAGAGAGAGAGAGAGAGAGAGAGAGAGAGAGAGAGAGAGAGAGAGAGAGAGAGAGAGAGAGAGAGAGAGAGAGAGAGAGAGAGAGAGAGAGAGAGAGAGAGAGAGAGAGGAGAGAAAGAGAGCTAGCTGCGAGAGGAGAGTGATGAGAGAGAGAGAGAGAGAGAGAGAGAGAGAGAGAGAGAGAGAGAGAGAGAGAGAGAGAGAGAGAGAGAATGAGAAAAAATGAGAGGGAGATAAAGACAAATACAAAGAGAGCCTACTGCAATAGGTACAGCATCCCCCTATCAATTTCGTCTCACTCCTTACAAAACCCACTCATCCGTTACGTTCATCCGCGCGAACAAACCAACTCATTTCTAAATGGGATTGATGAGAGACCGTTTTAAACAACCAAAGTCTTCATTGAATCAGCCTCATATTATATTCCATACATTCACTTCCGCGTGACTTCCTCCACCCCCTCCTTTTCACCTCCCCCTCCTCCCTCTCTTCCCCCTCCTCCCCCGTTCCTCTAAGGGAAGGAATTTGAAACATCCATAATCGGATGCTGAATTGGCAATATGGAAATTCTTTCGTCCTAATATCCCTTCGCTCTCTTTTTCTTCCTGTCTTTCTTTCTTTCTACTCTCGCTCACTCTCGGTCTTTCTCTCTCTCTCTCTCTCTCTCTCTCTCTCTGCCTGTCTCTTTCACTCCCCCGTACATTCATTATCTCTCTCTCTCAATTAATCTCTCTTTCTGTCTCTCACTGTTGTCTCTTTTTCTCTCGCTCTATCAATTTCTCTATCCCTGTCTGTCTGTCGATTTATCTTTCTATCTCCCTCCCTTTCTGTCTCTATTTTCCTTATTTTTTCCCTTTTCTCTTCTCCCCCCTCCATCTCTTTCTCTCAATCTCTCCATCTGCCTCGCTTTTTCCCTCTCTCCTTCACCTCCTCTCTCCCTCCGCCCCCCTCTCCCTGCCCTCCCTCCTCCCCTCTCTTTTTCCCCCGATTTGAATTAAAACATAATACTTTAAAAGGACGGATAATAAGCTTGATTTTCCGGGTCACGACCCGTTTTGCCATGCGGGGGATGGAGTTCAAACACGTTCTATAAATGAATATATTTTAGAGTTCTGGGGGAGGATGGTGGGAGGGGGAGGGGATGGGGGGGAGGCGGAGAGAGAGGGTGGGATCGGTAGGGGATGAGGGGAGGGAGGAAGAGAGAGAGGGTGGGAGGGGGAAAGTGAGAGTGGTGGGAGGGGATAGAGGGGTTTAGAAACGAGGAGAAGAGAGGGTTGGGTGGGAGAGGGAGAGTAAGGGGGGAGGTTAGGATGAAGGGTGAAGGGTGAGGAGGAGGTAGGGGTGAGGAAGGGGAGAGGGATGAAGAGGAAAGGGAAGGGGGGAGGGGGGATAGAGGGGTGAGGAGGAGATAAGGGAAGGGAAGGGGAGAGTGAAGTTGGGGATAGAGGAAGTAGGGGGAGGATAGTTCATAGATGGACTGGGAT
>NW_028234408.1:22827896-22830335 GCF_977035675.1 Penaeus japonicus
ATGAACCGGGAGGGAGAAGAACACTGATACTATTTCGGAGAGAGAAAGAGAGGGAGAGGGAGAGGGAAAGGGAGAAGAGAGAGAGGGAGAGGGAGAGAGAGAGGGAGAAAGAGGAAGAGAGGGAGAGGGAGAGGGAGAGGGAGAAGGAGAGGGAGGGAGAGAGAGAGAGAGAGAAAGAGGAAGAGAGGGAGAGGGAGAGGGAGAAGGAGAGGGAGAGGGAGAGGGAGAGGGAGAGGGAGAGGGAGAGGGAGAGAGAGAGAGAGAGAGAGAGAGAGAGAGAGAGAGAGAGAGAGAGAGAGAGAGAGAGAGAGAGAGAGAGAGAGAGAATGAAAGAGAGGGAGAGGGAGAGAGAGAGAGAGAGAGAGAGAGAGAGAATGAAAGAAAGAGAGAGAAAGAGAGAGGGTGGGGCGTTGTAGAGGGAGACGGGGAAGGTCGAGTCAGAGAACCCTTTTCTTTCTCTCTTTCTCCTTGGACGTTGATATGGCCAATGTTTTCCCTGGTGGTCGAATCAGGAAACGACTTTTTTTTTCAAATATCTTTCCTTAAACGTTTTCCTTTTAAGGTAGATGTTTGAGACGTTCACGCACATATATGGATAGTGGTTTGAAAATAATGAAAGTATGATGTGAGAACATTGATGTCCGTATTTTCACATTGGTCCCATTAGAGAACATTCTTTTTTTTTTTTTTTTTTTTTTACATTGACGTTGATTATGAGGAGTAATGTGCTATACGTTTGATGTTGAATTCTCAGGGGGAATGAGAAAAGAGAGAGAGAGAGAGAGAGAGAGAGAGAGAGAGAGAGAGAGAGAGAGAGAGAGAGAGAGAGAGAGAGAGAGAGAGAGAGAGAGAGAGAGAGAGAGAGAGAGAGAGAGAGAGAGAGAGAGAGAGAGAGAGAGAGAGAGAGAGAGAAAAGCCAGACAGTAGATACTCACAAACTCACGGGGCGGAACTCGATCTGCCCATCTCGGGGACGTAAGGCCGACGCGCTACCACTGTACTAGTCTGACAGCTTGAGAGAGAGAGATAGGGGGATAACGAGACATACTGTTGTAACCAACAATTATTGCAACTTTAGCCATTGTTTGAATTAATTGATTATGCATTAACAATGAATAATCTTCTTTTTCAATCAATGTGATCAATGGGGTCCAAGTAAACCTTATGTAAATATAAACACAAATGGAAATTAGATAATATGAAACAAATATGACACTAAATAACTTGAGTAAACATATTGCAGTTAGCAATATAACAAGATTGCAATACAGCTCCACAGATCAATTTCTATCACACTAAGAATTCGTGAAAAATTAAGACATGAATATGTATAATTAGCTGAACCAGATATCAAGTCTATATATCTCTGCATATGTAAAATGATATAATCTTATGCAGCAGCATTATAGCACGAGAAGTAATATCAATAAAATTTGATATAATTCTTGACTTCTTGACAGTACGATAGAAATACACAACAATATCATAGATCAAATCAGGTCACTCTACACTCATCCTGATTATTTCAAATATAGATTTAAATCTATTATTCTAATCATTTTCAGTAATATAGATAATTACGTTTATTTCAGTAAATTTTACTGAACTGATGATTGCATTTATATTAATTGTTTATTATCTATCTATCTATAGGTATATATATATATATATATATATATATATATATATATATATATATATATATATCTTGATCTATGATAATGATTATTTCTCAGTATATATGCATTATATTATTTATGAAAGACACTGATAATTCAAAAGCGTGAATGGAAAATATACGGAAGTGTGAAATATATATATATAAACAGAATTAATACAACATATAAATTTTAAGATAATTTATTCACACAGAATCAGGATCTGGGTAATATTTCATATCAAGAACCAATAAACTGAAATTCAGTCATTAAATAATAAACATGAGATAAATTGACACCCAATTCCGCTGACACTTGACATTCATTTGTCATTAACAAGTATCTATCTTCAAAGATGGGATATAGGATAACACTGTAGTCATTAGCTGAAACTGACAATAAAATGTATGGGTATGCAATCACAAACAAGGTATGTGTATATATATATGCATTCATTCTTACACCCTGTTCTTTATGCGTAATTAGCGATTTCTGTTTCCTGTCGCGTGCTGCCTATAAGGAGATAAGGACCCGATCCATACCTCCCTATATCCCATCCTCGTGTCCTGAAGCTCTGGTTATTTGTCTGACTTCGATACCCACTTCGCCTTCGTGATATCCACCTTATTCTGCTTGCAAATTTATACGTCAATACAGGTAAACCGGAAAGTTTATAGCTATCATTTATTTTTTCTAAGGTGATTCAAATAGGACAAAAAACAAGAAAGAAAGAAAAAAATAGTAATGAAGAGAAAATCAAAGAACAAGAAACCATTAATGA
>NW_028234408.1:22830435-22832935 GCF_977035675.1 Penaeus japonicus
ATTTTTCAATAGGCACCCATGTACACCTACGGTATGTGTGCATTTGTGTGTATCGGTGTATGTAGCTTGCAAGCACACGTATATACACACACACACACACATACATGTTCATAATGTGTACATGTGTATCTATATATATGTATATATGTATATATGTATATATGTATATATTATATTTATTATATATATATATATATATATATATATATGTATGTATATATATGTATATATATTATACACACACACACACATACATATATATACTTAAATATAACTTATATAACAATATCTTATATATATATATATATATTATATATATAAATGTATATGTATACATATATATGTATATATACATATGAACATATAATTGATATGCATATGGTTATGTATATATATACTATATATATACTATATCTATATATATATATATATTTTTATATATATATAATATATTTTTAGTTACATTTATTTTTGTTTTTAAATTTTAATATTTATTTATGTATTGTATTTTATATATATAATATATATACATATATACATATATATAGATACACATATACACATTATAAACACTTGTGTGTGTGTGTGTGTGTGTGTATGTGTGTGTGTGTGTGTGTGTGTGTGTGTGTGTGTGTGTATGAGTGTGTGTGGGTGGGTGGGTGTGGGTGTGGGTGCGTTGGTGTGTGTGAACAGTCGGTGGCAACATCGCCAAACCACCCAAGGAGATCATAATGGACAGTATGGAGGGTAATTACTTTCTTCCTTGCTTTTCTTTCATTCATTTATATTATTTCATAATTGGTGCAGTTTAAATCTGAGCCGTATACATACACACACAGACACACACACACACACATACACACACACATATATTTATACTATATATATATATATATATATATATATATATATATTTATATATATATATATATATATATGTATGTATGTATAACTATATGTATATTTATAATATATCTATAGATCCATCTCTCTCTCTCTCTCTCTCTCTCTCTCTCTCTCTCTCTCTCTCTCTCTCTATATATATATCTATATATATATATATATATATATATATATATATATATATATAGATCTATATATATATATACATAAATGTACATATATATTTATATATTAGATAATATAATATATTTATATATATTTACATATATATATACATATAATATACTTTGAGTTGTGTGATGTGTGTGTGTGTGTGTGTGTGTGTGTGTGTGTGTGTGTGTGTGTGTGTGTGTGTGTGTGTTTGGATGGACGGGTGTGGGTAGGTATGCGTGGAAGAGAGCACGGAGAGCAATATTTTTTGCCATATTTGAAAAGCACCCTAGGCATGCTTCCAATTAACTCAGGTAATCAGTTTAGGTTGCACCTGTTACATTAAATGCAGTTTTATTTGCTGAAGTGAAGAGAAAACATATCGGCTCTTTTTGCTCGATTTAGTTGACAACTCCGAGTGTTAAAAATAGTACATCAGTTTGTGATTGAATTTCGCCGCGTTTCTCTCTCTCTCTCTTTCTCTTTCTCTTCTCTCTCTCTTCTCTTTCTTTCACTCTCTCTCTCTATCTATCTGTCTATCTATCTATCTATCTATCTACCTATCTTCCCCTATTTCTCTCTCTCTCTCTCTCTCTCTCTCTCTCTCTCTCTCTCTTTCTTTCTCTTTCTTTACTCTCTACCTTTTTCCTCTTTCTCTATCTCTCTCTCTCTTTCCTCTTTCTTTCTTTCTTCTTTCTCTCTCTCTCTGTCACTCTCTCTCTCTCTATCTATCTATCTATCTATCTATCTTTCTCCATCTCTCTCCTCTCTCTTTCTCTCTCTCTCTCTCTCTCTCTCTCTCTCTCTCTCTCTCTCTCTCTCTCTCTCTCTCTCTCTCTCTCTCTCTCTCTCTTTCTCTCTCTCTTCCCCATATTTCTCTCTCTCTCTCTCTAACTCTCTTTCAATCTCTCTTCTCTCTCTCTCTCTCTCTCCTCGTCTCCCCCTATTCTCTCTCTTCTTCTCTCTCTCTCTCTACTGTCAGACAACTCCCCCTCCCTACTCAAACTCTCTCTCTCTCTCTCTCTCTCCCTCTCTCTCTCTCTCTCTCTCTCTCTCTCTCTCTCTCTCTCTCTCTCTCTCTCTCTCTCTCTCTCTCTCTTTCTTTCTTTCGCACCTCATAGTTCCTCATACCAGTTTCGTTCGACGTCAACACAGTGTTGTTATTAACACATCCTTCCATTGTTCCGGTCATGTCATCAGCCTCTGCATCTGCAGTGTTTGGGTAGGATAGTACTCTGCATCAGCTAGCCTTGATCCTTGATGTACAGTATATGTATATATGCCTACCATGGTCAAAAGTCTACATATGTCCAACATGTTTGAATGAATAAATGAATAAATATGTTTATATATATATATATATATATATTTTAATATATATATATATATATATATATATATATATATATATATGTATATATATATATATATTTATATAGATTTACTG
>NW_028234408.1:22857935-22860435 GCF_977035675.1 Penaeus japonicus
TCTCTCTCTCTCTCTCTCTCTCCCTCTCCTTCCCTCCTTCCCTCCTTCCCTCTCTCCTTCCCTCCGTTTTCCCCTCCTACCCTCCCTCCTTCCCTCCTTCCCTCTCTCCTTCCCTCCGTTTTCCCCTCCTACCCTCCCTCCTTCCCTCCTTCCCTCTCTCCTTCCCTCTCTCCTTCCCTCTCCCCTTCCCTCCCTCCTTCCCTCCCTCCTTCCCTTCTTCCCTCCCTCCTTCCCTCCCTCCCTCCCTCCTTCCCTCCCTCCTTCCCTTCTTCCCTCCCTCCTTCCCTCCCTCCCTCCCTCTCTCCTTCCCTCTCTCCTTCCCTCCTTCCCTCCCTCCTTCCCTCTCTCCTTCCCTCTCTCCTTCCCTCTCCCCTTCCCTCCCTCCTTCCCTCCCTCCTTCCCTTCTTCCCTCCCTCCTTCCCTCCCTCCCTCCCTCCTTCCCTCCCTCCCTCTCTTCTTCCCTCTCTCCTTCCCTCCCTCCTTCCCTTCTTCCCTCCCTCCTTCCCTCCCTCCCTCCCTCTCTTCTTCCCTCTCTCCTTCCCTCCCTCCCTCTCTCCTTCCCTCCCTCCTTCCCTCTCTCCTTCCCTCCCTCCTTCCCTTCTTCCCTCCCTCCTTCCCTCCCTCCTTCCCTCTCTCCTTCCTTCCTTCTCTCCTTCCTCCCTCTCCTCTCTCTCCTCTCCTTTCTCCTTTTCCCTCCTTTCCTTTTCCTTCCCTTTCTCTCCAGATTTTTTTTTTTTTTTGTTCCTCCCTCACCCTACTCCCTCTCTCCTTTCTTTTTTTTTTTCCTCTCCTCCTTCTTTTTTTTTTTTATCCTCTATTTCTCCTCCTTATATTTTTTTTTCTCCTTTTTTTTTTCATCCTTTAACCCTTTTTTTCCCTCTCTCCTTTTTTATTATTTCTCCTTACCGTCCCCCGAACACATCGTTTGTCAAAACTCCCTTCCCACACTCTTCCTTCCCTCTCTCCTTCCCTCCCTCCTTCCCTTCTTCCCTCCCTCCTTCCCTCCCTCCCTCCCACCTTTCCCTCTCAACCCTCTTCTCCCTCTCCCCTTCCCTTCCTCTCTCCTTCCCTCACATCTCCCTCCTTCCCTCTCTCCTTCCCTCCCTCCTTCCCTCTTCCCTCCCTCCTTCCCTCTCTCCTTCCTTCTCTCCTTCCCTCTCCCCTTCCCTCCCTCCTTCCCTCCCTCCTTCCCTTCTTCCCTCCCTCCTTCCCTCCTTCCCTCCCTCCTTCCCTCCCTCCTTCCCTCCCTCCCTCCCTCCTTCCCTCTCTCCTTCCCTCCCTCCTTCCCTCCTTCCCTCCCTCCTTCCCTCCTTCCCTCCTTCTCCGTCCCTTTTTCTCCCCCACAGAATCCTCCTTTGATGACGTTTTCATATCTTAAGTCTCCTCTTTACTCAGATGGTTTCTTTCCTTCCGTTGTTCTTCTTTGATTGCCCTTTCCGCTTTCCTTCACTCCGTCCTGTGCGTGTGACGTCATGTCGTACGTCATTAGATGAAGTGACGTCACAGCGGAAACATTTGTGAGATAGTGAGAAAAGAAGTAGTTGGGTAATTTCTTCAAGAAGAATTTCACTTACTTTTTAAGTGTATGTCTCCACTTTCAGAAGCGAGGCGGTGCTCCATTCCGTAATTAGGTTCATTTCTTAAGACCTGATATACTTGTACAGATAATGAAACTCGCCCCGGTGTTCCCTACATAATAACATTTACGAATTTAAATAAATTACAAGTTAAGATAAGATTGCAGTGCTGTTGTATATATATATATAAATATATATATATATAATATAATATATATATATATATATATAGATATATATAAAATATATATTATATATATATAAACACACACAACATAAATATATACATATGTGTGTGTGTGAGTGCGTGTGTTGTGTGTGTGTGTGTGGTGTACGATACATACATACATATATATATATATATATAATATATTAAAATATATAAATATATCATAGATATATATAACATATATATATATATATATAAGAATTTATTTATATTATTTATTTATTTTATTTATATATATGTATGTATATATATATATAAATATATAATATAATATATATATGTACATATTATATATATATATATTAATATATATATATATATATATTATATATATATAGATATATATATATATATATATATAAAATCCCAGGTTTCGTACATTCTTTTGAATCTTGTTCAAAGAAGGAAATAATTAACTGCAGTTCCTCTCCGTCAGATCTAAGGAACTAAAGCAATAAGGAGATTAGTAAGTTCATTTAATATGTTATTTTAAGTTCGTTCTTCAAACATAATGTCTTTTAAGCACTGCCTATGAAAGGAATCACGTGAAAAGGATGTGCACGAAGGCCCTATTGAGTCGGATAACTTTACTTTCCGATACAACGTATTCATAGAATTCACGTAATTTTGAAGATGTATTATCGACGTTATAATTACACATGTATTGTGGAATGAATGATTCATTCGCATTCAT
>NW_028234408.1:22867935-22870435 GCF_977035675.1 Penaeus japonicus
ACCTGAACTCATTACCGCTCACTCCAGTTTTCCTTACTTCTTGCGTAACAGTGTTAAGCACCATTTGTTTTCCAACCTCAGAAACTAATCACTAATTATTTACGCATTTTTCACTGACCCCCTTTCGCTTCAGTAGGAAAGAACCCCCTGCTACTATCCCTTTTCTGAGTGGCTTAACAGGCAAGAAATTCTTAAACATACATGATAATCATATCACTGATTCAGACTTTGCAAAAGCGCATTCTTCAAAAAGAGGGCGCATACCTTGGCATAGTTCTTCAATTTCCGAAAGAGAAAAATTATTGCATGCCTTTTGAATTATGTACCAGACGCTACAATTCAGTCAATGAATATATAATGCGAGAAATTTACTTCACTACTTCTCCTGTTGAGATATAAACCACTTAGCTAAGACGGAGCGCCGGCGCTGTCATCATTATCATTGATTCATACTTCATTTGCTATTCACTTATTTATTTACTAATTCTTCGAGAGATCGGTAGAGTCTCACTGCCGCCTCCGAGCTCCGAGAGGCGGCACACTGTTCCATCAGTTTTGTTTTTGTTTTTTTCTCATATTGTGCCATTTTTCAGTTGTTGTTTTTTTTCCGCATTTGATTCGGTGTCGTTCTTGTTCTCATACGTAAAGAATTTATAGAATTTAAATGGAAGCCATCCTCTAAATTGCTGATTCATTCAATATCCTCCTTGCAACTCACAATGCTTTACTTTGATCCATTTCTACCATTTCTGGTCCATTGCATAACAGCCTTTGCCTTATTCTCATTTCCCATCAATTAAATTCTTCATCATGATATCTTACTCTCATTCTTATTATCGCGTCATTCAATTCTCTTTCTATCAATATTCTAATTTTACCCTCCTTTCCCGTCATTCAGTTCTTCGTCTCATAATATTTCAATTCATATATCCCCTCGGTGTCTCCCGTTCACCTTCCCCTCACCTCCTCCTCCAACATGGCGTTCAAGGTATTCGAAATATCCACATAGGGAGATACTCGCTCACTTCCCTTAGGCAGTGGGGACTGAAAGCGGGGGGGGGGGGGGGAAGGAAAAACTAGGGGATGGGGCAAGAGGAAGGTGGGGGGAGGGGGCAAGATGTAGGTGGAGGGGCAAGAGGAAGATGGGAGGGTAGGGGTAAGAGGAAAGTAGGGGGTGGGTAAGGGGAAAGCAGGGGGAGATTGGGTAAGAGGAAGGTAGGGGAGGGGGCAAGAGGAAGGAAGGGGGAGGCAAAACATTATGTATAGCGATAAGGATAAAGAAAAATCTAAGGCTTTTAAATAGGTGATTGGTTTCCATGGAAAGCTGTTTCAGACTAAAGGCAAGGGGAGGGAGGGGGATGATAAAAAGGAGGGAGGGGGGGTATGAGATCATTTATAATGGCGATTACGATGAAGAAATATTCCAGGTTTTTAAAAATACGTGGATTGGTTTCCGTGTAAAACTGTTGGTAGGGAAAACAGGGGTTGGATGGCTGTTGTTATCCGTTGATAAACTGATAAGTGGAACAAGGGTAGTATGGTCCGTAAAAGGTTTTGTTAAAGTTACCTGTTGCTTGTGTTGTCAAGCGTTGTTTGGTGTTGACAGATGTTGAAAAGAAAAGAAAAAAAAACGAAATCAGAATCTCCATTTTGTTTATTCCCCTTGTATTTCTTTCCCCTCCTTCTTTCACAATTTAGTCGTTCTTCTTTTCCCTCCTTTCTCTCTCCCTTCTCTTTCTTTTAAACTCCCTTTTCTCTACCCACATCCCCTCCCCTCCCCCCACTCTGCCCTCTGGTTCAAACCTCCTCCTTAATCATTCAACTTTCTCATAAATGTTTAATGAGGAGGGCGAGCCTGAACAAATCTTCTCGGGCTTTCTTTTATTCCTTCTCATTTTTTTTCTCTCTCTCGCTCTCGCTCTCGCTCTCTCTTACTCTCGCTCTCTTACTCTCACTCTCGCTCTCATTCTCGCTCTCGCTCTCTTACTCTCACTCTCGCTCTCATTCTCGCTCTCGCTCTCTTACTCTCACTCTCGCTCTCTCTCTCTCTCTCTCTCTCTCTCTCTCTCTCTCTCTCTCTCTCTCTCTCTCTCTCTCTCTCTCTCTCTCTCTCTCTCTCTCTTTCCTTCTTTCTTTGTAAACATATAATATATATTTATGTATATACATGTGTATGTGTATGTGTGTGTATGTGTGTGTGTGTGTGTGTGTGTGTATGTGTGTGTTTGCCTATCTGTCTATGTCTGTCTGTCTCTCTGTTTTCCTGTTTCCCTCAGAGCATCTAGCTTTACTCGAGTGTGTATGTATATATAAACACAGACAGCGCGAGAGATGCATTATCTCATCCTCATCAAGTATGCATAGGCGAGTAGGTTTTGGTCTGGTGCTGATCGTGCAGAAATAAGGAGGGCGTGGGCGTAGGGGGGGGGTGATTTTTCCGATGATTGTGGAAGAGTGATGACTGTGGTGGTGTTAGTAAGATATGGTGATTGTGTTTCGA
>NW_028234408.1:22877935-22882935 GCF_977035675.1 Penaeus japonicus
TTATGGAAATTGGGTTCAGCTTGGTCTAAAGTTTAAAAGGAAACATGTGCGCGTTTCTATGAGCATGTGAGTGTGCGTGGCAACAGAAGAGTATGTGTGCTGATGTGCATGCTATCTACATACATTGCATTTCCTCTCTCTCCTCTTTACTTGATCTCTCGCTCTCGCGCTCTCTCTCTCTCTCTCTCTCTCTCTCTCTCTCTCTCTCTCTCTCTCTCTCTCTCTCTCTCTCCTCTCTCTCTCTCTCTCTCCTTGTCCCTCTCCCTCTCCTTTCCCTTTCCCTCTCCTTTTCTCTCTCCATCTTCTTCTCCTTCTCCCTCTCTCTCTCTCTCTCCCCTTCTTCCTCTTCCTCTCCCTCTCCTCCCCCTTCTCCTTCTCCCTCTCTCTCTGTCTCTCTCTCTGTCTCTCTTTCTGTCTCTCTCCCTATCTATCTATCTACCTACCTACCTGTCTATCTATCTATCTATCTAACTATCTATCTATCTATCTATCTATCTATCTATCTATCTGTTTAATTTTTAAATATTTTTTTCTAGACAAATAATGCCTGTATATGCCTTACCACCTACCTCCTCTTATCAAAATTTTACTTAAACAGCCGAGAAGATATAATAGATTACATGGTTTTACATTTTTTACAGTTCTCGCTTGAAACTGAAGTTCTGCACACGATACATAAAAGATTATTCACAGTTCCTTTAATACGCTGTATTTGCTTGAATCGCAGTTTCGGCGCTGGAGGTTTGGGGTTTGAGTCGACCCTCTCGGTTCCATCTTGGATTTTGAATATAGTTAAGAGGTTTTTGCTTGGTCTGCTTTTTGCACATGCTTAGGAGGGTTGGCTTAGGACTCTTCCCTGAGGAATTGTTGTAGTGATTCAAATAGTCGGCCTCTGAGCCAGTTTGGGGATTTTTTTTTTTTCTCTCTCTCCTATTCGTGTTGTTATATATTCCGAAGCTTTGTTTTGGTGAATTCGAATCAGAGACAAGATATTGGTCCTTCACTTTTGTTAGTCTGCTGAATTTCGTGGGCAGTGTCCACATTTTCACTTGAACACAACTAATAAAGAGCATGAACGCAAGTTGTGGATCACATTTTTTAAACAAGTATTGATTTATAAAGTCTGGTCTTATGCCCATCCATAACGATGTAGAGAACGATCAGCTTCCGTACAACTGGCTTGCTGGAAGATTTCACTTGATGTTTGCGTGTGACCAATAGTATTTTCCTCCACTTATTACCTAAACTTGAATTAAAGAAAAAGTATGAAAGCCGTAGGATTCATTCATGTTTCAAATGAACCCGTAGTTATTCTTTCATGAAATTTAGATAAAATCGTGGCATCCAAACGATTCAAATTCGAATGCTATTAATAGATGATAATGAACAGGTTCCGCCTTATCCTTGTTTTCGTTATTTGTGTGCAAGATTTAAACAAAAGAAAGTTCTTAAATATCATCCCGCTTATTCAGTGTCTATTCAGTATGCCACTCCAGTAAACCTCTAGTGACGCTCGGTTTAGTTTTCTCAAGTTTTCAGTTCCTCAAAACGGTGACGAAATTTCTTCGGTTAAATTTCAGTTGCTCACAGCCCCACGGAACTAGCAATAAACTATATGGCCGTTTGATTTTCGTGTGCTGTCAGAAATTATTTGTTTATTATGCTGTTTGTATGTAAGCCAATAGTTTATCATGAACTGGTCCCATATTGACCTAAACCAGCGCTTCCGAACTCATTCCTTTAACTTAATCACAGTTTCTTGTAGGCATCAGTAATCCTTGACGTTCGTAGTAGAGTGGGAAGATAGAGCAGAACAGCTAGTCATTCAAAGATATTTCTTTATATATATATATATATATATATATATATATATATATATATATATATATATATAATATACATATATATATATATATATATGTATATGTTTGTGTATGTATGTATATATATATATATATATATATTTATATATATATATATATATATATATATATGTATATATATGTATATATATATACATATATATGTATATGTTTGTATATATATATATATATATATATATATATATATATATATATATATGAGAAATGAGAGATACAAAAAAAATAAAGAAACTCAAAATGATTGTTGACGCGATGGGGAATTAACGTATAGTTCAGGCTCTTTCTGTTAAGGTTATGATATTGTTGCTTTTGCTTAAATATCCCCTATTAAATTTGCTTATCTTGAAAAACTAAAAGTGTTTCCTGGCTATTAATCTTATAATAACTCCTGTTGTCGTCAATCCACCCTTATCTATACAGCACTCTTATGACGAAAAACATTTCATGAAAATGATTCATTTCACGAAGTAGAATGCATCAATAATTACTTGGATATCTTTTGTTAGCTAGTATTCGACATCAGATTGGGATAGTTTATAAGTAGAACGAAACTAAATATAAATGACATTCGACACAACAATTTTCGATGTAGAAACTAAAGTGAGATTGGGAACTAAGTGCTCCAAAGGTGTTCAAAAGTTCAAACAAAGTCTGAGAATAACCAGTGTAGACGAGATAGATTCCGGTTCCTATTCAGTCAAAAATAAAATCTTGTTCAGATTAATTCAATACTAAATAAGGTGAAGGGCGGGGCAGAATACCAGCTTTCAATTTGCTAAGAAGTCAATGTGGAGGCGAGGACAGGTATTCAATATTTTTAACTGTACTGTGATAACTGCAGTGTTCAGTGAATAGAGAAGCCTTGAATTCCTTTTTTTGAAGTTTTAAGTATGAAACTTTATGACATAGCGTAAAGTTAATCTCTGAGCATTTACGGAATGTCAAGCGGCATTTGGGGGATGAGGTCCTGTGGGCAGAATAGGATCGGAAATGACACGGGATTCATCTACTGAGCAGGGATCAGCATCCTATGGGAACAGGAGGGAGGTGGTCGAGTTTGCAAGAACACGGGGCCAAAATTGGGGCAACAAGAATCATGGAAGATTACGATCACCCTGGGAATAATGGTAGAATAGTTACCAATAAGGGATGGATATATTTCTCTCGCTATTGCTCTCTCTTTCCCTCTCTCTTTCTTTCTCTCTCTCTCCCTCCCTCTCTCTCTCTCTCTCTCTCTCTCTCTCTCTCTCTCTCTCTCTCTCTCTCTCTCTCTCTCTCTCTCTCTCTCTCTCTCTCTCTCTCTCTCTCTCTCTCTCTCTCTCTCTCTCTCTCTCTCTCTCTCTCTCTCTCTCTCTTTCTCTGTCTCCTCCTCTTCCTCTACCTCCTCCTTTACCAGCTTATCTCTGTTTCTCCCTGTCTATCCACAATACATAATGTAATTGCTATATGGCACAGGTACATTACATACTATAAAGGCTACATGACACGCAAGCACAGTTTAGTATTCTAGGAATTCAATGACTTAATTGTATCCAATTGTAATTTAGTTTGATATAATGATTTGATGTTTGTGTGATTGTAATAGATGCTCTCTTCCCGTACATCCAATTGCTATAAAAAAAAAAAAATAAATAAATAGTGTGACTGATTCTCGTCCGAAAAATCGTGTAAATGTGTGTTTTTTTTTTCTTATCAATATTATCATTATCATTATCATTGTCATGTTATTATAATCATTATCCTCATAATTGTTGTTATTAATATCATTACCATAGTTTTAGAAATTATGATATTCATAAGATGATGATAATGATACTAGTAAAAACATTAATGACAAAATTATGAGAATTATAACACCCCCCTTCCTCTCCTTCTCCCCCCCCCCCCCCCTCTCTCTCTCTCTCTCTCTCTCTCTCTCTCTCTCTCTCTCTCTTCTCTCTCTCTCTCTCTCTCTCTCTCTCTCTCTCTCTCTCTCTCTCTCTCTCTCTCTCTCTCTCTCTCTCTCTCTCTCTCTCTCTCTCTCTCTCTCTCTCTCTCTTTCTCTCTCTTTCTCTGTTTGTCTCACTATAAGGTACGCGTAGCTATTATAAATACTATTAAGGCTGTCTAACATGGGGAAATATTTCAGCATTCGTGTGTAGGTGTGGGTGTGGGCGAGTGTTTATGCATCCTTGGGATTATGTATGTTCCTATGTTGATTATATGTGCGTTTGTAAAAGTTTAACAGTGAAGGTGAAGGAGAAGCGCTATTAATGTATACAATGAATATGAAAATTCTCTGGAGTAAGGGTCGAGAAGGGGAGGGAGGAGAGAGAGAGGGAAAGGGAGAAAAAGAGAGAGGGGGAAAGGGGGCAGGGAGGGAGAGGGGAGGGATAGGGAGTAAAAGAGAGAGGGGGTAAGGGGGGAGGGAGGGAGGGAGAGGGAAAGTGAGACACTGAGAGAGAGAGAGAGAGAAGAAAGAATGGAGGGAGGGAGGAAAGGAAGGAAGGAGGGAAAGAGAAACAAAGAAGGAGAGAGAGAAGGGGAGGAAGGTAGATCGAAAGGAAAGGAAGGGAGTTAAGGAAAAGAAAAAAAAAAGAGAGAGAGAAAAAGGGAAAAAAAAAGAAAAAAAAGTGAAATAGTGGGAGAAGGAGAGAGATGCGGGGAAGGGGGGGAAGTTGAAGTGTAATGTGTTGAGTTTGAAAATTTTCTTCAAATATTTGCTAATCAAAAATTCCTTTTACCAGACCTACTTAAAGACCCTAAAGCTGGTAAAAACTTTTCTTTCGACTGAACACGTCCTTTCCCACGACGGATTTTTAGTTCGGTTTGGCTGTTCTTTTTCCTTTTCTTTTTTCTTTATTTCTTTTTTATCGGTTTCCCTTCCGTGATCTATCTTTCTTTCTTTCTTGGTCCTACACACAGGCGGGTTTTTCCTTCTCTCTTCGTTGTTGTACTCTTTATTCTCCTGCTCCTCCTCATCCTTTCCCTTTTTATCATTTGTTTTCTTAATTTCCTCATCCTCCTCATTCTTATCCTTCTCATCCTCATCCTTCTTTCTTTTCATCTTTTCTTCCTTCTCTTCCTTATGATCAACATCATCATTATCCTCCACCTCCTTCTCTTCCTACTCCTTTT
>NW_028234408.1:22932935-22935435 GCF_977035675.1 Penaeus japonicus
TTCTTCTTCGACGTTTCCATCTCCCTCGTCTTCTTACTGGACAGAATTCTTTATTTTCGATTTTTTTCTTTTCTGATCTCTCCACTCAACAACAACATTTAGATCGACGGTGTGATGCCAGAACTTTTGTCGTTTGAAACCATAGCTATTAGTTGTCAGTCAGTCTTTGCCCAAAGAGAAAATAGACCAACCATCTATCTACTCTATACGTCTATTCATCCATGCTTCCTTCTTATCCACCACTAAGCTACTTACTCATTCACCTGTTAACTCATCAACCAAACAGCCGGTCATACCCATTCACCTACTAATTCACCCACCAAATACCCGGTCACTATGCCGTTAACTCGTCTGCTACCCTTACCTACTCTGATCAATTCATACACATGTCCACCTTCCCGTAGACCCACTTAAATATTGCTCACCCACTCGTTCGCCCACTACCTGTGATCTGATCAGACTGTCAATTTATCCCTCACCCACCCAATGGCTCACCCGTCCACGATTTAATCAACCACCAGTCCATTCTTCCATTCACCCATCCTTCCACCCGTCTTGGCCCTCCCATTCATCCACTGCAAACTCATCCACCCATCCACCTACCCGCCAGTTCAACCAGCACTTCACCCAACCCCACCCTTCACCCACACCCTAATCACAAACCTTACCTACCTCCCACCCTCTCGCCCATTCTCTCTCTCTCTCTCTCTCTCTCTCTCTCTCTCTCTCTCTCTCTCTATCTATCTATCTATCTATCTATCTATCTATCTATCTATCTCTCTCTCTCTCTCTCCCTCTCTCTCCCTCTCTCTCTCCTCTCTCTCTCTCTCTCTCTCTCTCTCTCTCTCTCTCTCTCTCTCTCTCTCTCTCTCTCTCTCTCTCTCTCTCTCTCTCTCTCTCTCTCTCTCTCTCTCTCTCCCTCCCTCTTTCTCTCTATCTCTCTCTCACTCTCTGCCTCATACTCCAGGTTACCCATCATCCAAGGTGGAAACTTCGCGTACCTGGTTCCCACCATCACCCTCCTGACAACGACCTTCCCCCCGTGTGACACCATGAACCTGGCCAACATGACAGCCGAGGCCAAGCAGGAGGTGTGGCAGGTACGGCTGAGGGAACTCCAGGGGGCCATCACCGTCTCTGCCATTTTCCAGGTGCTGGTGGGCTTCACAGGTGGGTTGCACCTCGTGCTTTCCCTCTTTCTCTTTCTATCTTGCTCTCTCTTGCGCTCTCTCGCGATCTCGTTCTCTTGCTCTCTCGCTATCTCGTTCTCTTGCTCGTTCTCTCTCTTACTCTTACTCTTACTCTCACTCTCACTCTCACTCTCACACTCGCTCTCTCTCTCTTTATCTGTCTATCTATATCTCTCTCTCTCTCTCTCTCTTTGTTTTTTTCCTCGGTTTGTGATTTTTTTTATAGTTGTCTACTTACTCTTTATCTGTCTAATTCCGTTTTCTATGCTCACCTTTTCATAGCTCTTGGTTTTCTTTATATTCTTCTTATATTTATTTCTTTGACTGTTGTTTTCCGAGTTCTTAAGTGTTTATCCTGTTAAACTGAAAAAAGGTTATGCTTTTATATTGTTTATACTTACTATACCTAACTCTCTTGTATATTACGTTTTCTTGACAGACATACATACAGACACACACACAGGCACACACACAGACAAAATTCAAAAAGATAGATGGACAGAAACAAACAAAACATTCAAATACCCCACCTCCCTTCTCCGCCATCTCCAGGTGTGGTAGGCCTATTGCTAGCCTGGATAACCCCCTTGGCGATCGTGCCAACCATCACCCTGTTAGGCCTGTCGCTCTACGAACTCGGGGCGAAGCAGGCGTCGGTTCACTGGGGCATCGCGGCGCTGTGAGTGTTTTTGTTGCTCTTGTTGTTTTTTGTTGTTGCTAGGAGGGGGGTGCAACATATGTGGATTTTGATCTTGTGATTATGTGTGATTTAAGATTGTTAGGATGATTGTGTGAGTAACAATAGTGGTGATTACGATCCTGATAAGAGTGATGATAATTTTGGTGATGATGATGGTGATATAGTGACAGTGGTAATGATGATAAGGATATGATCATGTTGATGATAACAATGGCAATAATATCAATAATGATAGTATGATAATGGCGATAAGGATAATAATGATAATAATGCTAGTGTAATATTAATGATAATGACAATAATGATAATAATATTAATGATAATAATGACGATATTGATAAGAACAATAATAATTACCAATATTTATAATCAAAATATATTAATATATCTGAAAACAGGATCAAACACATTAATGAGAACAAAAACACCACAGCAGACATGATAATACAACAAGACAATAGACACGATAAGATTCCATCCTAACCTGTGACCTTCCCGACTCCCTTCCAGCACCATAATCCTGATGATCCTGTTCTCGCAGTACCTCCGCGACCTGCAATTCCCGATCCCCTTGTGCAAGCCGGGAGGCGGCCTGCAGGTCACGCGCTTC
>NW_028234408.1:22942935-22952935 GCF_977035675.1 Penaeus japonicus
TGGACAGACTCACCCAGAAAAAATGGACAGAAAAGGACAAATATATATATTAATTTCCTTTTGCCTATTGATCTTTTACTAATATGATACATATATGTTTTTTCTTTAAATTTCTTTAACAGTCACCCCCTCACTCTTCAGTAAGCAGATTTTATTAAAAATAATAGGCTATGTTAAGTTATGCAGCAGGAGTATATTTTTTGGGAAACAAAGCTATGAACATAATTATACTTTACCTACTTGGTTTAATACTGAATTGACAGAATTTCTTCATAGGAGTCCACTTCATTATCCTGGTCGCCATCAGGTACTGCTGACGTGGTAGCAGAAGATCCTGATGCACTACATTCTCCAATACTTTCCTTTCTGTACATGTTGCTGTTGAATAGGGCCAGCATTTTGTTGCTTACTGTAAAACTTTGGTAGCAGTTTCCTCTATGTAGGTGTGTTCTGACTTTTAGGATGGCCTCAAGAGATCCCGTGCTGAGTTTGTTTCTTGCTTTAGTTTTAACATTAGTCACATGGGAAAATGCCCGTTCAACAAAGGATGTACTGAGTGGAATACAGTATGAGCTCAGTGCAATAACTGCTAGTTCTTTGTAACAATTTTCCCCAATTGCATTTTCATGATGTAATACATGACACCAAAATTTCACTGGGTCTTTGGGTATTTCAAATTCAGGGAATTCTTCTTTCCAGTTTGTTTTCAGTGATATTTTTTCATACTGATTCTCAACTTCTTTGACATCAAAGTCCTCCTCTCTTGCTAAGCTTGCTAAGCAAGAGAGGAGGGCTGGTCTAATTTGACTGAGACATTTCTGTGGACTAAGATATTTGATGTAGTTCATTTTCATTGTTGTTTTATCAATCCTTTTATCAATCTGGTTTTATGGCCTTATGCATAAAATCAAGACAGCGTTGCTTAATTGCTAGTTTCTTGTCAGAGGTGAGGGTGCTAGATTTTAAATCATACTCAAATTTATCTCCAAGTTTATCATCACTCAATAACCAGGGAAACTGTCTCTGTTGGATATTTCTGTAGACTTTCTGGAGCAAAAAATTGCGTAGTTCTTCCAGTTCTGGATGTGTACTGGCTGGTGTTACACCCGTCAGTACACGTACCTGCAACATTAGTATGTGATTTATTGCTGAATAATCCTTATTGAAATTTATATCTATGAACCCAGCATGGATTTTAGAAATAGGACAGAAAAGGACAGTTTTAAAGTTGTCCTTTTTTCATGAAAACTTGCGGACAGATGGATCTCAAATAGGACAGACTGTCCTTAAAAGGACATACCTGGCAACCCTGAGCCATTATTAGAGCATAATGTTTTCAACCTCTCAGTCTCCTCATCAATGCGTCTATGTCTTTGTCTCTCCCATCTGCCACTTTAACTCGGTAGTGAGTGACTAATGAAGTCATGTGATGGAGGAAAAGAACATTTTTGGTATATTTCTAACAAAAGCCCCCCCTCTCTCTCTCTCTCTCTCTTTCTCTCTCTCTCTCTCTCTCCTTCTCTCTATCTATCTATCTATCTATCTCTCTCTCTTTTAACAAAAGCCGTACTACTAGGTAGTATAATGGGCAAATACTTATCTACCAACACTAGACAAATGTTCGTTATAACTAATGTCTTGTCAAAATCATGTTCCCCAAGATTACATTTATTGTATGGCCAGCCATTTTTATTACATAAGAAATAAATTATTGTAAAGCCTGTGGTAAGAGTAAAATTCCTCCAGTTGTAAAAATTGCCACAGTATTGAATCGGTCGAAAGCCTTGTGGAAAACATAAGTTCTCAGGTGGAAGCAGAAATAAGCTTTATTGTTGCCAGAGCACAGGCAGTTTCTTCAATAGGCGTTGCTAACAATGCCTGAGGCCACCCAAGGACACCTGTGGAGCATGCGCGTAAACTATAGCCTTAGCAAGGGTTCTCGACAGTTTTTCTTTGGCATAATGACTTTCTCTGCCATTCTTTGTCAAATTTCACCACGAAATTTCTCCACATTTCACCAACTCCATCTCAATGGCATTGCTATAACCGCTACGGCAGAACTATCCCCAGCCTTAGTAGTCAATCTCACCCTTCTTTTTGCAAGAGTAAGGGAGATCCGCCTATATTTTGACCCCCAAAACTGAGTTAACAAAAGAAAACGTGCGAATGCTCATCAATTTTTCGTGGAACTCAGTAGAACCCGATTAACATATTAAATAAAATGTGTATTGAAACGAGGATGCAATTGGACCTAAATACCTGTTTCTCAAACTCCTTTTTACTAATCGGTCATTCGAGTCATTTCTCTGAAAGGAGCGTATCTTCTCACTCCCAATGCCAGTTAACAATAGCTTGGCCTAGTAACATATAGTAGCACAAGAAAATAACTATGATAGGGATGATGATAACAAAAGCAACAACAACAATTAGCATGAGAAAGATAATGATAATAATGATGGTAATAATGATTATAATAACAATAGTAAGCATAATAATGATATTAGTAATGATAAAGATAATAATAATGAGGATGTAATTTATATAAATAAATAAATGCAATGTAAATGATACTGATAACAGTAATTATATATGATGGTAATGAATAATGTAAATGGTGAAAATAGTAATGACTATAAAAAAATACTAATAATGATAAGAAAAATACCAATAACGATAATGCAAATAATAACAATAATAATGATAATCATTATGATAATGATGATAACAGTGATAATGATGATAATGATAACACCATTGAAAAGGATAAGGATAATGATAGTGATGCTAATGATATAAAGTATAAGTATGACAATGACAATGATGATCACAGCAATAAAAATCATTGTCACAATGATAATGATAATAATTATAGTTGTGATGATAATGATAGTAATGAATATAATAACAATAACAAAGGCAATACTACCAATAAATAATAATGATAGTATCTATGATAACAATATTAAGGATGATAATGACAGCACTAGTAAAATAATAATCATGATAACAGTGATAATGATAATAGTGATATTGATAGCAGCAATAATAATGATAATAACAGTAATAACAATGATAGTAAAGATATTAATGATAGTGATGATGATTATAATAGTAATCATAATAATAATGATAACAAAGATGATTATGCTAAAAATGATTATGAAAAATAATAAAAACAGTAATAATAAAAGTGTTGATCGTGATGTTAATAATTTGCGCTCGTCGTCCCCTTTTATGGCCGAGAAAAATAAATTATGCTCGTAGTCACATCAAGATCGTCGGCAAAACAACACGAGAATCGGTGTTTGGATTTCCTCTCAGAGTAGATATTTCCGTGTAAGTATAAATGAATGCATCTGATCAGTCTTTTGTATATAGCAGATAAGGTCAATGGTATAATTTGATAAGAGGTTCATGTAGATTTGAAATTGTCAATGCAGCGCGAAGCAAAATGTGATGAAACGAAACCAATGATTTTCTTTGATAGCGATTGGACTAATTCTTTATATGACAATAAACTACAACGGAGGTCTATAAGCTCTATTTTGCCAGAATGTATATGGTGGAGACTTGCTTTCATTCGTTAGAATGCCAATTTAGAATGCAGAGTCCATGACAATGCTGGTCTGGACCCAAGAACACTCAACCCAAATATGCCAGATTCATACAGACATTACTTTTTAAAAACTTGACCTACATATACAGCCCTTACACAAACTCTTTTCTATACAGTATATTTTCTGTATTCTTTAATGAATGCAGTAATATCATACAAAAGTACATCAACTGCATAATATGACCAAATGAATAGCCTAGCATAACAATAACTGGTCGTTTGCAGAGGCAATATTCAGCCAGAGGGTCACTTCTTCCAAACAAGAAAGAAAGATAAAGACCTAATGGTGCCGCCAGAATTCAAAGTCACGACAGAAGTTCTACTGTAAAGTTGCTTTTAAGAGGGGTCCAGGGGGCTAACCCCTTCCTTTGTTAGGAGAAAATTTGTAGGCTAGATTTAAGTTTCAGTGTAGGTCATTGAGAAGTTAGATTAGTGTATACACAGTTTCTTTTTACTCAGGCAAAGTTGCACGTGACAGGTTTGTGATGATTGTCCTAATAACGTTGTCGTGTTTCAAATAATTATCAAAAACCTATCAGTCATTACATAATTATCATCACTTACTTGTTAATATGGATTTGTTTTTCATGAACCGTGAAAATGAACCTTTAGCTCATTAACCCATCCCCGACGGGGGAATTCTAGCCATGAATGTCCAAATGCCGGGGCGTTCGAATTATTAGGCCTAAATCAATTGAATGGCTGGCACATTAAAGAAAAATGAGTATAGGTGGTTGGCAGTAGTAGAGAATGTCTTTATTGTAAGCTGTTGCATTAGTAACATTTCCCATATATGAATACAAATATGATAAAATCTAACCAGAAATGTAATAATCTTCTTTTCCTTCCCTTCAGAGGAATTCAAGAGATGTTTCCAGCCTCAGGAGGTGCAAGAGTAGGCTTCAGAACCACAAAAGCCATCAGATTTGCTAAACATGGTTGCACAAACAGACCTTTCTATCACATTGTTGTCATGGAAGTATGTATGATGTTGCATTTTTTCAAACTTATAGTGAAGTAATTTTTCTATTTCTCACTTATTTTTTGTTAATTTTTTTTTAGTTTTGCATGATCATCTTTATTTACAGTTTTTAGACATATTTTCACTATAATCTTTAAAAAAAACATTGGGAATTTCATAGCTCTTGTATTATTTGTTGTATAAGAGAAATAATGATGTATGCACTCTATTTGTTAGTTCTATATTTGTTTAACAAATTGTAAATTTTCAAATCTAATGCTCTCTGAGTAACACTTAGCCATAAAGAAAATATAGTGTTTTTTGTTAAGAATTTGCAATTAGTGGTGGGGAAGTGCCAGCGTTTTTGTTGGAATATGATATTAGACTTACTATTACCTCTTGGTTTTTCTCCACTCTTCCTAGCTGATACTCTCCCTTTCTTTTTCATCTCTATCCATTTTTATAGTGATAGTTTTAATGTTTGTCATATTCTCCTTTACCAAAATATTATTAATTAGTTATTAGTAATGGCATATTTGTAAATAATTATGGAATCTTTCTTTCCACTCCAGAAAAGAAAGTCTCGCCAAGGTCATATCATAGAGCAACTGGGTACCTTTGATCCATTGGTCAATGTTCATGGAGAAAAGCTGTGTTCTGTCAACTTGGACAGGACTGCCTATTGGATTGGTTCCGGGGCACAGGTCTCTACCCCTTGTAGCATCCTCTTTGGTAAGTAAAAAAAAGTATTGGTAGTTTTCAGAATTTTCACTTTTAAATGCACTGGGCATAGTTTACAATCTTATGTTTCTTTTATAATATAGTGATGTAGTGGTGCAGTTGCTTGATATTTAGTTTGTGTCACAAGTGATACATTAGATTGTTCTCTGCAAAATCCAGTTAAAATCTTTAATATTCAATGTTGTTTTTATATGGCTTATCTGAAAAGGATAATGAACTTTTAAAATGATTGGGAGAGCAAATGCTGAATTCACAGCATCAAAAATTAGGCTTACAGCTATATCCTTCCACTACAGACCACATCTTCTAATGTACAGCTTGGGATGGGCATATTATGTTGTGCGTGTTTTTCTATCATTTTCTATACGAGTCTAACATTTTATATATGGTATAAATGCACTGTGATACGATTTAGGATTTGGTAGGATTCCCTAGTTATACAGCTGAAGAAAATGATGTGATTTCAAAAAATTAAAAATGCAGTACAAAAGATGTTCCCCATGAAACGTGCCCACCATAAAGGGGCTAAAAGAAAAACATTTTGACAAGAATACTAACAAGACTTTCATTTCCTCTAGGTCTTGCTGGTCTTTTGCCCATCCACCCATATACATATATTAAAGCTTGGAGAAACCGGAGGGCAGCTGCCAGTGCTGAAGAAGAGACAGGGTCAACTTGATCAGCTTAAGAAAAAAAATTATATTAAGAGGATTAAACTATGGTGTGTTTAAAGTCAAGCTTTGCCGATTAAATTATTGAATTGAAATTAATTCAGTAATTTTATTCAATTAATTTTTATAATGTAAAGTCTCTAAACATGTTAGTAATTTTGAGAGCCTTGATAAAATGTATTTAAACAAAACATCTATTTCCTTTCCCAAAGAGAATGTTGTTTTAGGTATGTTTACAGCTGTTGTAAGTCATGTAAATTTGTAAATAAAGTTCTTTTGTATAATTGCAATTCTTTTTACCACCTGGAACAGTCCAACAGAGTTCAGTGACCTTTGTATCTGCTGCAGGATCTTTTGCAGGCAATACTTTTGAAATATATTAAAATGCCTAATACAAAATTCCATATTTATAAACTAGTTTGTACTTACTAAGGATGATTCAACAAACATTATCAGTGTATTATACCAATATTGGTAATTTGAATAATTGTCTAAACAGTAAACATTGTAAATGTATATCTCCTTACATAAGATAAATACAGCTTGGCTTCTTGCAGTATACAAGACTACGTATGCAAGCTGATGCAGTCAATGAGAGGAATGGATGATATCAACTATATATTAGTTTAATAGCATTTGCATACTTTGTCACTTATGCTCAATCTGTCAATTATTTGCTTGAGCCTGCAGTTTATTAAAAGATAATGGAGCATGAAATTATTTTGCTAAATTTTTGTGTTCATAATACTTCATCATAGTACTACTTGAAGGGATTTCACTTATAGGGTAAAATTCCATAACATTTTCCATATGATAATAAAACAAATCACTACAATTATTTATTCTTATTCACAAAAGCCTGAAAATAATGCACTGTGATTTGTGGAATGCAGAGGTTCTATGGCAGTACAGGAAATAAATTAAAATAATAATATGACTGCTCCAAAATGTGTTTAAGGTATGACTTAACCATGGAATGACAACCAAAAAACTTCAAGTCTAGGTAATAAACAATTTACAACAATGTACAAAACATGCAATTTACTTATAACTTTTTTACTGTAAATTGCAATCTGGATGTAACCAATTCTATGTTGAATCACAAGATACCTTAAATGGTATAAAACAAGATAACAATTTATACAAGGTGCAGAAGACAAATTCAGTCAACTTTTATTAAGACTGGAATCCTATCAATGAAAGGAGCTAAACTTTCATCACGTTGACATGATCTGCACAGTCACTGAAATACGATCTAATACATATTGGGGCATACAAAAAACGGGGTTAATGGGTTTCAGTGAAGACTCTCCCAGCAAGGACAGTCCAGCCAAGCCGAAGAGCGTATGGTACAAGTCCACCATATCCCCAGGTCTATCAGTGAAGCCTCCTGTCTCGGCATCCTGCAGGGAAAAAATTGAATCTAAATATATATCTTTCTATATGCATTTAACCTTAACATAATCAAAGCAGATGGAACAAAGTGTGCATGTTAGTGAAAAAGTGTAACTAACAGTGGAAAATATATAAATAGATACAAAAAATCAATAAATAGTAACTGCATTATTATTATATCAATTGTGTTCCTCATACATACAATGATACAGACAACACAGTCACTTCAGATGATAAAAGGGCCATGCTTACCTGTGTGGCCAGGATGAACACCCTCATCTTGTCAGCATTGATCCAGTGAAGTCTCCCCAGCATGGTCAAAGAGGCCAAGACCCACCATGAGTAGCATACATCGGGGAGCTTCTCTGGCCTGCCGTTAAGGCCACCTGAGGGCAACTGCCGCTCACATAGCCACCAGCCCAGGAGATCTCCATTCACTCTATGTAGCTGACCTGTTGTATCGGCATAAATAGAGTTTGTGAATAACAACAATAAGAAAATTTATCCTCTATAAGTGTGATGGTTTAAAGATATAACAGTATAACAACACCAATATTTGTACCTACCTATGATAGAAAGGAGTCCAACACAGCAGTATATCTGGCCAGCATGACTTTCTGAGCCAGGCCGTGTGCCAAAGCCTCCATCAACATTTTGACATCTCATCACAAACTCCACTGCTTTTTCTGTATTTATGGCATCTAATCTTTTCTATAAAAGATAAATATGTATGTATATAGAGAGAGATCATATTATTTTTTATTTATCTATTTTTCAGAAGAAATATAACTGATTATATATAAGTAATAAACCCTTTCTTTTACAAAATATAATGCACTCATTGAAACATTAACATGAATAATTGGCTGAAAATACTAGAGGGAATCAAGAATAATCAGATATCACTGGGAAATGGAAACTCTGAACATAGGTTGTCCTATAATACATTTTTTATAAGTCCTATAATACATTTTTTATAAATCTAAAATATACCACTAAGTATGTTTATTCCCCTTTTTTTTCATTTTCTTTTTTTACAGAACCATGCACATTAAAAGTTATCCTTTTCTGTTATTACATAAATATTATAAAATATATGTAACTATTCATCATTTTAAATGTTGCAATTAACAATGAGTTTACCTCAACCTCAAATAAAACTACATACTTGCTCTAGATAATGTTACGAATAATAGAACTTTCCATTGTCAATACTCACAAGTAGGGCCAATGTATTAACTGCACAAAAGGAGAATCTGGTGTCAACTTCCCCCCACTGGTCACCTGAGAATGACCCATCTTCGTTCTGGAGGCCGGCAACATACTTTACAATAGCCTCCACATCCACCTTGTCCAGAGCATCCAAAATTACGAGAATCTGAAATCAAAATGCAAATCCTTTATTTCTTTTGTATTCACATTAAAAAGGCAGTATGCTAAAAAGAGTAAGGGAGTGGAAATGATGCTTCATTATATACTGAACTATTTTTAAAATGTTACTGCTTTATAGAGTAATTTTTTATTCTGTGACCTCATGCTTGTGACTCTGAATGTGTTTGGATGTACCTGCAGCAGTGACTAACTTGTGCTTTACAAATCTTGTACCAGTATTCCATATAACTCACATCATTACAAAAGTCCTTGAGAATTTTTTTCCGAAATTTCACAAAACGTAAAGAGCAATAAAAAAAATCAACCAATCAATCAACAAATCAGCACTTCTGCCCTTACCTGCACAGCACTCAGGGTGTAAAGAAGGTGAGCATCATGGCCAGTGCTGGGAGAAAACCCTCCACTTCCCTTGTCTTGGCATTTGCAAATAAAATCTATGATGTCTGTTGAGTCCATCCGCTCTAGTTGGTTCAGGAGGTCGAGTGCTGTGATGCCCCAGTACATGCCTGACATGCGGAAGTGTTCTGTCATGGTAAACTCCTGCAATAATGTTTTAATTTAATCAAATGCCTCAATCAATTATGAGACACATCAATAGAAGTCATAATCAGTCTGCATAATACTGCTTTGAATTATAACTGTAACCCATGATATAAATCACTACAGTAAGCACTTCAATTATTGTCCAGAATAATACTGCATCATGCCATTGCTTCTACACTTTTTCTATGGCAAAGAAATGTCCACCATGTATACATCCACTGGCATTTAAGTATTTTGCCTTTACTTTGCAAAGGCTATTTTTATACCCAAGAGTACCTTTACCACCATAAGATCAAGTTTTCTCTACTTCCACATGATTGAATTCTAAATACTTACTATTAGTTTAATATAAGCATCATACTTACATAATCATCCTTCTTCTTGCTATAGCCTACTATGTAGTCAGCATGTTTCTGATACAAGAGAGTCTTGGGATGTTCATCTGTGATAACCACATCTTTGGGGTGACTTCCCTGTAAGATGTGAAATAGAAGGAATATAAATAAATTGGCAAAGGAAAGAATTTGGCCTACAGAATCATACGCAGAAATCAAGAGACAGCTTGGTAGACACACCAAAATATTATTTGAAGCCTATTTTTCCTAATAATTTACTATTAATTTATGTTATCATTCTTTCAAATTAATTCTAATATCATTTGGATCCATTAAATATGAATGG
>NW_028234408.1:22960435-22962935 GCF_977035675.1 Penaeus japonicus
TTCTTTATCTGAAATGGAATATTGAAGTTTCCTTTATAAAACCTAAACTGTAGCAAATTCACTTTAAAATTTCCACATCACACAAAGTTAAAAAGGTTTGCTTGTCATCCCTTTGATATTAACCCATTAACAACAGGTGACAAGATATTACACCAAGTGGTGGCAGTATCTGCCGCCAGGGATGAGATATTTTGTCATGGCTTTCCTAAGGCCAGTGTGCCAGGTGTAGCGATAGGCCGTGGCCAGATCAGGTGAAGAGCCCGAAACAGGCTTACGAGCTTGATGTACCCTAGCATTTAGACCAATTGGAGCCAAAACCACCCCACTGGCAACAGGTTAATAGAATTTATATATGTCATATATGTCAAGGTTGGAGAGAAAATTGCGATATATTGATCCAATCATACTTGAGATTATGTAGACATTACTGACAGCTGTTTCAATTGTTGATACAGTGCCAGTGTTAAGGTTTCATGGCAACAAAGAAGACACTATCATACTCATACTTTAGCATTGAGCGCACATTTTGGGTGTAGGCTGTGTGCATGCCTGTTTCTTCAACCTGAAAAATAAATATCAAGATAAATAAAGATAATAGTATGGAAAAAAAGAATTGCACTGTTAATAGTGTGCTCTCTTTATCTCCTCTGGTAACACTTGGCTTTTTACATTTTCATTTGATTACAGCTTACATAAAATCAAAAACACATTTTTAAAAACCTACATAATTAGCACGGGAACTTGATGTGACTTTGCTTAACATAAAAAAAGAAAACCTCAAACTTTTTAAAAATACCATTTGAAGAAAACACACATAATTGCAAACTACAAAGAAACTTACAGTAATCTTAAACCCAACTCCTGTTAGAATATTTTTTACTTCTTCATAGCTGGGTTCAATAGAGTGTTCTCCTGGTTGGTCAGCAAAATGGTACAGTAGAGGTCCAAGGTTCACCCAGTAGCCACCTAGAAAATAAATAATTCATTGGAAAAAAAAAGGTAAGATAACCATTTTTCTGTATATTGTGTGTGAACTACCATGATAGATATAAAAAAATAATAGTCAATCACAGAATTCAAAAGAAAATTATTTTTTTTTGTCTTTTTCCAGTTCATACTTTACTTACAGCAAAAACATTTGATTTCCAATAAATATCCTCATTTAAAAAGCAGAAAATATACATTTCCCCCTTAACTGAGGCATCAACTCACCTGGCTTTAGAATCTTAAATATGGCTTCAATAAAATCCACAATATTGTTGGCACAGTCAATGAAGAAGCAAGTTGCCACGCAATCCCATGTGGCTTCGTCAGTGTAAATCTAGAATGTGAAAAAGATCATAAGGGTGAGGCAAAATATCTCAGAGATGTTACTTTGAATGATCAAGAAAACTTTTTTAAAATCAAATGACAAGAAAAAAATTACAATAATTTCAAAGAAAGTCCTCAGAGTTGTAGGAATGACATAATCTGATAAACAAACTGCAGGAAACCCAAACCATTACAGAATTCCCAAGCCATGCCCCTCTGTGCAACAAGGAAGGATTCACTGCCTTTCACATCTTCAAAGATGTTTAAACCATTTCTCCAGCCTAAAATTTACTGGCTGTAATAAAATTAGTCAAAAGTTGAAAAGGAGTGTAGAGCTCCTCTTGGTAGCATATATGTCCAGAGAGACTTCTAAAAGAGATACATAAACAGTTCCTTATCACTGATGCTGCTAACAACAAAATAAGTCTGCAAGCCAAATAATCTTTCATTCCAGAGATTACATGTATTTTTTAATAATATTAACATCAAAGGCATTTTTCTTAATTCATGGTCCTGTATAGTGTACAGCAAAGCATATATCCATTTCTTACTTATTAAAATAGTCTAACCTCCTAGTTCTGCTTGTAACTGATAAGAGAATGCTCTGCATTTCTGCTTTAGAATTGCAATCAGTGCTATATAGCTCACTTTCCTAAGCACACTCCTTCTATGAGACCACAGCCAATTAGATCATTCATAGAACTGGTCAGCACATCATTTTTTTCCAATGCACCACCACCTGTTTGACATTATTTACACTATTCATACTGTATCAGGATAGCAATGAAGGTACTGCATCCAACTTATGAAAGTAAGGAAATTCACTACATGATGATGGTGAAAAGACCTGAGCTAGATGATGCACACAAAAAATATAACCTATAAAATCATAATAAAAGTAATAATAAAATCCCCCCCCCCCACTCCATACACACACACACAAACACAGAGCCCCTCCCCCTCTCTCTTTCTCTCTCTCTCATTTATTGAAACACCCTAACACATATGCACACCTACAAAAACAAATGCAGATTAGCATGCAAACACACACACACACACACACACACACACACACACACACACACACACACACACACACACACACACACACACACACACACACACACACACACACACACACACACACACACACACACACACACACACACACACACACACACACACACAC